>NW_015386758.1:190519-222736 GCF_001527695.2 Protobothrops mucrosquamatus
TCTTGATCTATAGCCACCTCCAGAGTGGTACATTCCTGTTGGGGCCTCAGGCCAAGTGGCAGAGCCATGTGTTCAGGTCCTTATGGAAGGTCCGGAGGGTGGGTACAGATCTCCCCTTGGCAGATATGATGTTCTAAAGGTCAGGAGCCACGGCAGAAAAGGCTCTTCTCCTAGACACCTGGACTTCAATTTGATGAAAAAGCTATTGTTATTCCTTCAACCTGCACTCTAAGTATTACACTGTATTCTTTGGAATTCCAGTTCAGAATTACTCAGCTAATCAGAGAACGAAAGATCTGCCAAAATAAATAGTAAATATTTATAAATATTAGAGTGACCTTGAACTGCAAGATAGGCAACAAATAAATTTGATCATAATAGAAAGAAATAAAATCATGTGCTGTATTTAGAGAGATAAATATTACTAGAAAATAAACTCCATTAGTGAAGTTTAGAAATACTTTGTGGCAGTTTGTTTTATGATAGAATTCTTTTCTTTCAGATTTTACCACATTAGCTCCCTCAAGTCCTGTGAGTGTGATCCCTGCATTGAGAACAACAATGGTGATCAAGAGTAAGTTGATCAAAAATAATGATAAGTTTTAGATTACTTGCTCCATATGAATCATTGAGTTTAGTTCTATTTACATTAGTAACATGATCTCAGAGTGAAAATAGAGGACTACATTAATTAGGAACAAAGCAATCAAAAAGAAGGGTGAAAGGGAAGGAAATTCAATGGCAGATAGCAACAAATAATCACATTGAAATGTTGCTGAAATAATCATATGAATGATTGAGGCTATGTATTCTAGAGAAGAGAGCCATTTGGTTAAGGCATCAGGCTAGAAACCAGAAGACTACGAGTTCTAGTCCTGCATTAGGAACAAAGCCTTGAGCCAGTTGCTTTTTGTCAGCCCTAGGAAGAAGGCAATGGCAAACCACTTCCCAAGAACCTTTCCAAGAAAACTGCAGGGATTTGTCTAGGAAAAAACATCTTAGAGGAGTAGATGGGAAAATGAATGGTTGGGTTGGCTGAGTAAATGATAAAGAGGATGGTTTTGAACAAAAGGTTTTACATATTACTTTGAATCCACAGGTGGAAACTCAGCTCATAATCATAGAATCTGTAGCACTTGGGGCAATTTCCACTTCAAGACCTTTGATGGAGATATCTATCAGTTTCCTGGACTCTGCAATTATGTCTTTGCATCCCACTGCAAATCCTCTTATGAAGACTTCAATATACAAATAAGACGCTTGGTGTTTGAGAATGTTACTGTTATCAGCCATGTGGTTTTGAAACTTGACGGAGTAGCTGTTGAACTGACTTCAAGTTCCATTACTGTCAATGGAGAGCCGTAAGTTTCATTATTTAGACAAATGTATTTTTTGTTATTTCACCACCATAAATTCCAGTCACACCAGGACAAGGAGAAAGAATGTCATGTCATATATTGTTCTTATTTCAGTTTGACATTTGTAAATGAGATGTTTCTTGTAAGTGAATTTCAGTCACTTTCAATTGCAACTTGCTTTACTTCCAGGGTTCAGCTGCCTTACAGCCACTTAGGAATTCTGATGGAGAGAATCTCGGGTTATCTCAAGGTCCAAGGGAAAATGGGAGTGACCCTGCTGTGGAATCAAGAGGATGCCCTTTTGGTAAGAACCCATTCCAAATATAGCAAGGAATTCCCATTATGATTTTGGAAATTACTTGTGGATCTTTGCTTACACATTATCTGTCTGTCTGTCTGTCTGTCTGTCTGTCTGTCTGTCTGTCTGTCTGTCTGTCTGTCTGTCTGTCTATCATCTATCTATCTATCTATCTATCTATCTATCTATCATCTATCTGTCTGTCTGTCTGTCTGTCTGTCTGTCTGTCTGTCTGTCTGTCTGTCTGTCTGTCTGTCTATCTATCTATCTATCTATCTATCTATCTATCTATCTATCTATCTATCTATCTATCTATCTATCTATCTATCATCTAGCTAGCTACCTAGCTAGATGATAGATAGAACAATGACAGACCATCTCAAAGAATTGTCTAATTTAGTAGTTGCCCCCACAAACAGTTGTATCTTCCCAAATGTTTCTCATCAAGTATTGATTTTTGCAACTGTTTTTGATACTCTTTGATTTGCATGAATCTAAATCTAGACCAATATAATGTGTATGGATTACTTCTTTATTCAATCTTACTTACATGTCTGTTCTTGAAAATATCTTTATTTGCACAAATTAGAAAATGAAACTATAACTGCGAGGCTAGGACTATCAGATCTAAGTTTCAAATATCTGGATGATCACTAGATGGAAACAAAAACCTAAGAATTTACTACATCTCACCTTTAACAATTAAGCACTTAAATTAAAGCTATCTTTTGATGAAGTTTAAAAGAATACTAATTACTGTGGCAGTGTCGCCACAGTAATTTGTTGTGGTAGTCTTTACTTTTTATTTCTTTCAGAATTAAAGAATAATCTATTAACTCAAGGGGCTCTGTAACCAATTTACTGGTTTTGCTGTCACCCCCCCCCCCCAACCTTTTCCTAATTTGGAAACAAGCTTATTTTTCTCCTCTATCTTTTTTTTTTTAATGGACATTGTGGTTATATGACTAGAATGGAATCTGGAGCACATACAGATGAGCTCGGCAACATCATTAATGTTTAAACAAAGAATCAAATGAATTTTTATTCCCAATGTTGAGCCTCAGAACCTTTCTCCTCTAGGGAGGAGGAAACACTAGCAAATGCCATTGTTCTCATGATGATTCGAAAGGTCCCCTTCTTCAAATCACATAATTCAGAGAAGGAGCCTTCCAATCCAAACCACCCCAGGAATGGGCTCTGCAGGAAAGATGGAATGAGACGGAAGAAAGGCCTAGATGCAGGATGGAGCATCAGAACAGGCGTGGTGGGGCAGAGAGAGCTTTTCACGAATGAAGGCAAATATACATGTCCCAGGATAATGTTGCAGGATCCAATCTGGATCAATCACTGGGACTAGAGGTTTTATCCTCTGAGCTTTCAGACTTGTGCTAGAGCCCATCTTCAGGGAACTCCTCTCTAGCAGAGTGGATACTGTTCTGTGTGTGGTATTTATAGTGCATGTTGTAAGTGGCTTTTTAGACATTCATTGGGGTGTATTGATGGCTGGCTTTTAAGTCATTAGCTTCGTTTGCTTGCGCTACCCAAGTGCTTGATAGGCTGGCGGTAAATCAACACTTTTGTTGACCAATGAGGGATCTGTTTCTTCAATCACTTCCCTGGGTTGGTTTTCAGAGGGTTTTCAGATGCAGTCACTTAATGACATGCATGGTTGCTTAACGACCACAACAGGGAGATCTTGGATTGCAGCAGTAGAGCAAGATGGTCAGGTGGGTGCCTTACGTAATGACTGCAATGATTTATGACCAAACGTTTGGATTCAGCTGCGGTTGTAAGTTGAGGACTAGCTTTAGCCTCACTTCATTTATGTCTTATCTTCTTCTTGTTGGATCTTCACTTGTCTCACTTAATATGGTATCTGACAATATTCAGACATGTTGCTAAATTTAGTTTAGGCCTCAGTGAATGAGGCACAGCAAAACTGGAGGCTGTCCTTTCTCTTCTCTTTTGGGATGACTTCAAGGAAAAGTTTGGAAATATTTATTTGATTTTAAATGGATCCAGTAACTATCTGGGGGGGGGGTCCTCCTGGACTCAAGATTCCTGCATGAGAGGAAGGTGGCAGTCATTGCAAGGAGGCCTTTGCTCAGTTATGTATTATATACCAGTTGCATCCCTTCCCCAATTGAGAAGCCCTTAGTTCTGTCACTCATACCCTGGTCATCTCCCGTATGGACTACTGCAATGTGTTGTACATGGGGCTGCAGCTGCTGAAGAATATGGCAGCATGTGCAGTTTTGGGTGTCCTTAAGAGTTGCATATGTAACACCTCTGTCATGTGAGCTCATTGGGTGCCAGTTTGCTTGTGAGTCCAATTCAAGGTGTTGGTTATCGTCTTTAAAGTCCTTCAGAGCATGGGACTAGATTCCCTGACGAACCATCTTGTCTCAATTATTTTGATCCAGCCCATGTGGTTAGTAGAGGAAATATATTGTGGTACCTGTTGATTAAAGAATTTTAACTGATGGGGACTATGAATATACTTTGGCGTTGGCCCTGACCTATGGAACATCTTGCCCCCAGAGGTGAAGTGGGACCTCACCCTTTCAACTTTCCAGAAGGGCATCAAAACCTGCTTTGTCAATTGGCATGGGGGTTCAAGAGTGACATGTAACCATGGGATCGGTCGCGTCTGAGGGCTCTCCCTCCATCGTTTTTTACCTTTTTACCTTTGTTTTAATTTTGTTTTTTAAACTTTGCTTTTAACTATGTCTCTTTTTATGTGGCTGTATGGATTTTTATTTGTAAACCACCCAGAGTTACTCAGGTGAGAGGGGCAGTGTATAAATTTGATAAAGAAATTGTGGAAGCTTAATGTTAACCAGATTGCAAATGGCTTATGAAGTAGACTTGCTAAAATAAGTCACAGTTAATATTAAATACCATCTATTACTCAAATACCATGATAATCTGTGATTAAGAGACATCAGTACAAAACCTTTCTATCTTCAGTTTTGAGTGTATCATAGGAAAAGGGAGGAATGGTCTGTTTATTTTG
Organism: Protobothrops mucrosquamatus; assembly: GCF_001527695.2. Lineage (NCBI taxonomy): Eukaryota > Metazoa > Chordata > Lepidosauria > Squamata > Viperidae > Protobothrops > Protobothrops mucrosquamatus. Next base: position 195,192 of record NW_015386758.1, read on the forward strand.
TGCTACACTGCAACTTAACATGACAGCCAAAAGCAACTATTGGATTTAATGGGAATTCAAAAATAAGAAAGGAAACAGAATTCCACTATCAGACCTTAAACACTAATCCAAATAAACTTCATTTTAATCTCTACACGTGTTCATCTCTAGACCTGTTTACCAACGTTATACATAATCTGTTGTCAGTTCTTAACTTTCATTCTTAAAACTCTAGACCTTCACTACAGTTACATTTTTTGTCTTGTTTTAGCTGGAACTACATGAAAAGTATGCTAATCAAACTTGTGGTCTTTGTGGGGATTTCAATCAAATCGCAACCTACAATGAATTCATTTCCAACAGTAAGTGGCAAAAAAATAGCAGAGTTCTGTTTTTATTGCTTTTGAGGTCACCTCTCATTTGTAGAACAGGATTTATTTTGACAAATGCTACTGAAAGATTATTGCTTCAGCAGCCTTAAAGTATGTAATTGTATAATGTTATACAAGGATCAAGATTGTTGGAATAGCCACTTCCAAATAGGAAATGATCCTAGGTTTGTTTCTTTATTATTTGCTTTTTCAGAACTAATGTAGAAATGACATGCATCTTTTAAACCTGGATTTCTGTTTTTCATTTCATCCTGGAAAGAGGGCTGCCAAGTTTAATGTGGTCAGAGATATGCCAGGAAGGGAAAATAATGGGCCTCTCTTGCAAGGAGCTACAGCTCAGATTAAGCTGTGTTTCTCAATCTCGATGTGTGAATTCCATGCTGGTGTAGAATTCTGGGAATTGGAGTCCACACGTTTTAAAGTCACGGAGGTTGAGAAACATTGAGCTAAATGCAAGGACTGGTTGCAAAGTTACTTTTTCGTCACAATCATAACAGTCACTAAATTTGTGAATTTTGCAGGTTTGTAAAGCAAAAGAAAGCTGAAATAAGATCATAGTCACTGTCCAGGTTTCACTTAGCTTAATGATTGAGTCCTAATTGTAGCTACTAAACAAGGACAACCTGTAATGACAACTTGGAAGAGAGTGAATGCAGGGGCATAACTTTCTTTGAAGTAAATTCAAGAGGCCTCATTGGTAGGGGGGGGCAGTCTATGAAGAGGCTGGCTTCTAAAAACAAGTCAAGATAGCAATCAAAAGGGTAAGACTCTGGGCATGTGGTTACTGCTACCGTCTTGACTTTTAATCCCTGAAACGTCATAGCTCAGTGGCACATGATATCCAAAACTGAGAGGACTTTAACTCTTCATAATGGGAAGATGAGATCGGTGTAATTAACCTCATCATCTTGCCAGGAATCATCAGCAGAGTGATGATATTTCTTGGACCCTTTTGTCAGATTTATTCCATACAGAAGGAATATAGTAAAGTTGCAGCCTGTGTCCCGACAGGTCTTTTTTGTATTCCTGCTTTGAGAGCAATGTTTTGCTTATTGCAGATGTCCAGCTGACTCCTTTGCAGTTTGGAAACATGCAGAAGATGGACGGACCTACAGAACAATGCCAAGATCCTATCTCTTCCCCTAAAGGCCAATGCAGCCAGGAGTTTGTAAGGATTTGAATTTCATTTTATTCTTTATAAGGGAATTTGGGTGTTTTTTGCCCTCTTCTTTTTCTTTCCTCTTTCTTAAAACAGTAAAATCTTGGGGGGGGGGGGAGCTTGTAAACATTAGCAATGCAGATCAATAATAGTGTAGTAGCTTCCTGTATTTATATACTGTTTTTCATGGCGTCATGTTTACATCTTAGCAGCGTTAATTTCTTCTTTCTAGACCACTCTTTGCCAAAAAATACTGACTGGTAATGCATTTGACGCTTGCAATGCATTAGTTGATGTGCATGACTACATTGATGCTTGCGTACAAGACTTATGCCAATGTGATCAGTCTATGGCTGAAGTCTGCATCTGTAACACTTTTGCTGAGTACTCCAGGCAATGCTCCCATGCTGGTGGACACCCACTTGAATGGAGAACAGAAGATTTCTGTCGTAAGTATTAATTTAAAAAAAAAATTGCATTCCTATGGAGAACTCTTTGCAATCAGTGTATAGAATCCTAAATAAGGCAGTTAGAGACCTCAAAATAGGCCATCAAGATCAATACTATGCCTATGAAGAGAAATCCATATCCAATTCAAAGAGATGCAACCTACAACATTCAAATATTGCTGAAGCAACTTCATCTGATTAGGCTAACCAATAGGATGCTGGGAGTTTAGTGAAAGTTATCAAGAACTCTGCACATCTCCAACCAGAATTTAGCTCAGTTTTGAACTGTTCTTATCAGTAAGAAGCTGGTGCTAATGTTTAATTTACTTTTTTTAATAACCCATTAGATTCAGTTCAGTCTTTAAGGTTTGTTTAAAAAAACCAAGTCTTTGCTCAGTGTTATATATCTAAAAAAGCATTATCACATGTTTCCCCTTGCCTGTCTCCACACCATGTCTTCAGCTTCTTAATATTTGCCTCCCAGAAATTGTTCCCCTTAAGGACTAAAATATATTGCTAACATTCTGTTTAAGGTATTTTTACCTCCGGAGGGGGTAAAAAAGTATAAATAGGTTTTTTAATGTCTCATTGTTCATTTCTATTTTCAGCCAAGTCTTGTCCTTTCAACATGCAGCATCAAGAATGTGGATCCCCCTGTTTCGACTCTTGTACCAATTCTGAACAGTCCCAATTGTGTGAAGATCATTGTATAGATGGCTGTTTCTGTCCCCCCGGTAAGTCAGTATCCATGCTTAATTGGTTATAGACTTGCAGTTGCCTGGCTGAAGCATCTCTTGGTATTATTCTTTGTTATAGAAGTGGCTACATGGAATTTCATTCCAGATAGCATGAAAAGGAAAACAAGTTTGCAATAAAGTGTTTGCTCTTCTCTGACGTGTAAAAAGCTTAATACTTCAGTGCTCTTGCAGTAAGGACTGTTTAAAGGATAAAAATAAACACCTATTTTGTCTTCCCTAGGAGTAGTTCGCTATAATCTGATTGTATTGTATTGTATTGGGGGCATTATAAAAGGCATTTTTTGGAAAAAGAAAAGGAAAGACTTTAAATTGTTTGAATTTTAAGCAGTTATTGATTTATTTATACATCTGAAGAGAAAACAACTTTTATGCTGGATGTTTTGTACTTTAATTTTAATTCTGTTTCTTGATCTACAATTGTATTGAGATGTACAAATAAAATAGAATAGATTTGTTTGATTTAACAAATCAAGGAGATTGGTTGAGCGCTAGAATGGAATTAAATTTGCTCAAGAACAACTTTAAGAAGATCAGTTGTAAGAATTACACAGAAATGTTGTTGATGTTATTCAAAATGTCTTTTCTTGCTGGAATTTACTACATGGCAGTGTGAAAATCTGGTGCACCCTCATAAAAATATTTTTACCTTGTACTTTTGTCCTGATGCTGGCTTTCATGAACATGGTAGAGATCTGTTTCTTTAAAAGCTTTTTCATAAACTACATTCATAGCAATTAATATGCTGTTTTATTTATTAAATTTCTGTTCTGCGTTTTCACTAAGAAAACAATCCCACATAACTTGAAAAAGCTATTAAAATCAGACCCACTTGCAACTAGCCATACTTACACATCCCATATCAAGTGTCTGGCAGCTCTTCTGACACTCAACTCCATGAGCATTAGCTGTGGTATTGTCACAATCAAAGTAGATCATAGGAGCGTCACAAACTGGTAGGAAGAAGAAAAAAATGATTCAGTTTGAGATTATATCTCGGTAATTACACAATTTATATTATGACAAACATTAGGTTTTATGGATACAACTAACATGGGACCCCATGTTAAAAGAATCACAATCTTGTTTTGTTTAGGTTTCTTAGTTTTGAATCATATTTCCCAAAGTTGGAAAATGCCTCTTAATAATCATAAAATTAATGTAATTGATAAGGTTTTCATTTTGCTTGTGAAGCATACAAATTAAATCCACATGAATATTCATGCTTCAGTTTTAAAAACAGTGGTTGGATTATGGGCCAAAATTCCATGTGATACTGGTGATAGGAATGGAAGAAGGGAGCATTTTCATCAGAACTACAGCATCTGTAAATCTGATGCTCTAGAGGAAAAGCTCCCATAGAAAGCTTTATAAAGAGTGGATTTTTATTGGGATCATGACTTCTTTTTCCACACACCATTGTTTCCAGTGAAAACTGGTTGATTCATGGTTGCTGTAAAATCACAACATGCTTCCGTGTGATCTGAAGTCCTACTCCAGATGTTGAAACGGTTCATGTGCTTTCGTGTATTTGAGGAAAATATAACACATTATATGAATGACAAGTGTCATGGAGAATGATATAATGCGAATGATATCCATGCTTCTTAAAAATAGTGAAATGAATATGAATAACATACATTGGTTATTTCTTATTTTAGGCACTGTGTTTGATGACATTAACAATTCTGGCTGCATCCCCATTTCGGATTGTTATTGTTCTTACAATGGGGTTTCTTATGCTCCTGGTACTTCTTTTTCCTCCCAGTGCATTTCATGGTGAGAATGATGATTCCCTTTAATTTAATAATGTTTTATTAGTGATGGGAGGGGGAATAAAGAAATAGGCATGTTATTTGATAGGTTAACTTGTTAAGAATATACTGGGCATAATTAGTCATGCTAAGAATGTCATAAGACTGTGAAATAATGTTTAACTACACACATAAGGGGATTTCTTTTTTGAGCATGATTTCCTTGTTGCTTTGCATGCTGTTGCTTCTGAACCCACCTACAAATTCTTGCCATGTGGATGCACAAAAATAGCTCTTATTTACAAAAGACCACAGAGTTGAAAGATATACAAATATTTTTTTAAAAAAAATGTGATTCATTTTTCTTCAAAAATTAAAAGCTTTGCAAATTATAGGTATCTATAAATCTATAGGTACATTTTGATTGTAAAAGGGTTCATTATGAAATTTAGTTATTTAATTAATTTAGGCATTACTCATCTCCAGCTGACTCCGGTTGGCTCACATATTGCCATATCAATTCAGTCTATACCAAATTGGATGTGATCCAATCACTATATAGAGGCAGAAACAAAATTAATAAGAATGCACCCCAGGAACTCTCTCTATCTTCACCAAAGGTCTGGGAGAACAATCAAACTTCTTGTTAGAAATGTCATAATTCTATTTGACTTTCATGTCAGCAAGCAAATACTACCAAATTTTGAAACCTGAGTGTCTTAAAAAGCTCATCATGTATTGTGTAAAAAGGCAAATAACTGAAAATCCACTCTGCTTTTCTCTTTGGCTGCTCTTCATTTGACATGCATTTAGTTAACTGCATTCACTGTTAGTGACCATAAAACCTAGTATTACCTTCTATGATCTGAGGAACATTTCTGAAGATGTTCATCAGCCAGAAGCGCAGCAAACCTCAGTTGAATGCATTTTTCATTTTTTTCTCCATTCTTACATTAGTTTTCCCCAAATCTGTTTTGCCAAAATGGAGATCCTCCAGAGAGGTTTTGAAGAGGAAAACCACAAGGAGGAGGAACATGAAAAAATCCTATTGCATGAAATTGTTTATATGACATTGATTATAGTTCTGAATATAGCCTATAACACTCTGCAAAATGCTGTCATGCTATGGCAGAAGTACACAATGTGTGGGAGTAGATAGTCTCTGTTTTCAGAGAAGACTATTTATAACCACATATTTTAAAGTTTAAAAAACCCTGCCATCTGCCATTGCATTTCACCAATCTTGCTTTCAGATGCTATGTGCCACCGTGTTCCATTTATCAAATGCCGATAAATTATTATTATTATCAGCAATCAAATACTGAAGAAAAAGCTTCTATAAATTATAGCAAACATCCAGAGAATGTTCTAAAATTTACAACTGGAGCATATTTGTCATCCAAATTCATGATGTAGAATTTGGATAAGGATTGAGGAAAACAGGTTATTCTAAGAATACAAGCCTAATTTGCATGACCAATATGCTTCTTAAAAGAGCTTTAATTAGAAAACTCCAAATGCATTAATTTCTTTACTAAATGAAACAGGGCTTTTAAAGTACCCTCTGTTGTATACAAATACAACAGAGTTATAGGAATTATACTGTTATGTTCATTAATACCATGAGTCTTTTAAAACATTAAATAACAGTGCAGTAAAATCCTCAGCAAACATTCCATGTGGAACGCCACTAAAAATTTGTCAACAAAGGTCGTGCTTCACTGAAAACATGAGTATATGTATAGTACAACAACCAATTCTTATTTATTATAAGGATTACTCTACTTTTTATATAATAATTTGTTGGTAATTTCTTCCTCTTTTTACTTCAGTTCTTGCACTGGGGGACAGTGGACTTGCGTCAGTCTTTCATGCCCTGGAGTATGTTCTATTGAAGGTGGCTCCCATGTCTCCACTTTTGATGAGAAATACTATTCCTTTTTTGGGGACTGTAGCTATATGATCACTAAGGTAAGCTGCATGGACTAACCTACCCAAGGCTACCTGATTAGATTGATGGGCCTTGGAGAAACTTCCTATTCTTTAACATCAACATTGTAGTTTAAAGTTCCTGTTAAAGGCATGTATACCAATTCTAAAGAAGAGACCCAAACCATCGGTCCTGTCCACAGGATTAAGTTGTGATAATACAGTCTCCAACTATGTGGGATTGTCACACTGAAAACAAGGACCCTCCCATGCAGTGGTGTAACTGGGAGAGGTTCAGCCTTTCTACCAATCTATGTATTATCATCATGTCATATATTTTTATTCATATCAATTGAAATAAGGCTCCCTTCTTCTTGATTACACTTGAAATTGTTGCTCAAGATAATTGAACCTTCCTCATCAAAGGTTTACAAAAAATATGATTATTTTTCCAATTTTCTGGTGTTTAGGGGGTAGGTAGATACATGTCTAATGACTGCACTCTTTTTTTGTTTGTTAAATTGTGGTGTCTTGTTCAAATAAGAGAAAAAAACATAAATCACAACTTTTAAAGTATTTTATTCTTTTAATTGTGGGAAGTAAATCCTGACCTACAAAAAAAAGAGTAAAGTGATTTTATTCTTATTATTTTAAAAGTCAGGCAGCATGATGGCTCAGCTGTTAAGACATTGGGCTTATTGGCTGGAAAGCTGACAGCCCATGTACAAGACTCCGAGCTCCATGTGATAGGGTGAGCTCCCGTCCTCGCTCCAGCTCCTGTCAACCTAGCAGATTGAAAGCATGCAAATGCGAGTCAATAAATAGGTACAAATTCAGTGGGAAGGTAACAGTGCCCTATGATGTCATGCTGGCTACCTGATTGCAGAACTGTCTTTGGACAACACTGGCTTGATGGCCTTGACATGGAGATAAGCACCACCCCCTATAGTCAGCAACGACTAGCAGAGTAAAATCCGCAGGGATTCCTTTACCATTTTTTTAAAAAAAAATTAAAAGTCTCATTAGTTTAAAAGGGATGCCATAAGTTCAGGCAATTCAAACTATTAGTACTCTTTTTTTCCAGCTCTGTGATAGCAATAACTTCGCTGTTCTGGGAGAAATTCAAAAGTGTGGCCTGACAGAATCTGAGACATGCCTGAAAGGATTAGCTCTAAGTATTGATGGAGGACAGACAGTAAGTATGAAGAACAAGAATTTATGAGAAGCATGCTCAATAATTTTAGGAATATTTTTTTTCACCAGATGCAGGGAGAAACAGGTTCAGTTTGCATGCAAAAACAGTTCTCAGTTGAGCTCCTGATACTAATGTTAAAGTTATACTAGAAATGTGCAGTAAAATGTTGACTTTCCAATTACAAACAGCACATTTCATTTTCTTTACACAATGTTCTGTCCATTGTTTCTTTGTAGAGAGATCCAGGTTCTGGAATGTTTCTGTTCACTTTTCACCATCTATCCTGGCTCCAAAGTTTTATTTCCTTCAAACGTTTTGTCTTGCATATTAATTCCTCCACTTCACTTTCCTATTCCTTTTTTCCTTTCTTCTACTTTCCTTCCTGTTATTTTTCCTTTCCTCACATTTTAGTTCTTACTCCCTAGTAGTTTAAATTACCTTCCTGCTGGGGCCTGGCTCTTGGCCCTCACTTTCTTTATTTCTTTTTATACCTGTCTTCAAATTTGTCTCACAAAATTCCTCCATAGCATAGAAATGCTCTGGACCCAAGTCTCTGAAAAATCTCAGAAAAATATTTATCCCATTCCACTTAAAACTTGTTTCAAATACTTCATTAGTTTTATTTGTGATCAATCAGTTATTGTCAGAACCTTCATTCTAATAAATGAAATACAATATAAATTCTATGTATAGATAGCTTGTGTTAAAAAAATTGGTTAAACAAAATAACAAATGTGTATTTCCTAAAAAAAAGATAATGAAAAGCAGTATAACTGAAAGAAATGAGTTTGGGAGGGGGAATGCTAAAATGTAGTGCCATATGCTCCTTTGAGTCATTGTGTGTGATTTGGACATATCAATTTGCTTAATAAATAAATATTGCAGTAAAGACATTCTTTCTCATTGTGTTTGCTCTAACCTCTCATTTCTCACTACCCAGGTGTTTGTGGTCAAGTCTAATGGAGCTGTGTATGTGAATATGATTCTCACTCAGCTGCCTATCTCAGCATGTAAGTTCTTTGCTATTTATATTCTAGCATTTTACACAACTTAAGGACTGATCTTTTGTTTCAGGAATTTATTTGAAATTCAAAGTGTCTAGGTCAGGTGTGTCAAACTCGCAACGTCACGTGACATGTCACAGCGTATCGCAACTTTTTTGCCATTGCCAGCAATGGGGTGGGTGCAGTTTTGCGATGACGCATCCGGCCTGTGGGCCGGCAGTTTGACACCCATGGTCTAGGTAGATGAGTAAAATAATATCTCATCACTTGACAATGATGGAAGAAAGGACTGAATATTGTTAAAAGTCCAGTTTAGAACAGGAAAAGATTGATATTAATATATTATCAAAAAGGCTCTTCTGGGGATTTTAGATGTAATCTCAGACCTTTCCTTTGAAGTAGGTACTAGTTTATTGATCACAAGTAATTGCTAATCCTGTTAATAAGAAATATTAATCCTAAATTATTAGTTTATATTAGTATCAGTAAGTGATTGAGATGCAACATCTAAGCCTTTATCAGTATCACTTACTGAGATGCAAAACCCAAGTGTATATGTGCTGCACTAACAACCACAGTTGCAAGACTCATCCCTTGGTGGCAATTGAAATGTATGCTTCCATCTGAAAACTACTTTGTTGTATGGTTTTGTTTCTACAGCCAATGTCACCATCTTCCGCCCTACCTCATTCTTCACTGTGATAGACGCAAAATTTGGATTCCAGGTGGTGATACAATTTATCCCTATAATGCAGGTGTTTATATACATGGATCCAAGCCACAAAGAGCAGACATGTGGTAAGTAAATCAATGAATCATTCTCACTACACAGAAGAAGGATGTTACAATGATAGTGTGCAAAGGATTAATGTATTTCCTTTTTGTTTCAGGCCTCTGTGGAAATTTCAATGGTATCCAATCAGATGACTTTAAAGCTATCAGTGGGGTGACAGAAGGAACCTCTGCTGCCTTTGTTAACACCTGGAAAACACAGGCAGATTGCCCCAATGTCAAAAACATATTTGAAAACCCCTGTACTCTCAGTATAGAAAATGGTACGTACATTTGTTTGCTGCTCTTTTCCTAGGCACTCTTCTCTGGCCTATTCCTCTCTTGTTGATGTTGATACTGTGCTTTTCCAGAATTGACAGTAAGCATGGCTGTCCTAGAAACATCTTTAAAAAGAGGTTCTTTTAAAAAAATAGAAACACATGTAGCATTGGATTTAAAAAAATGTAGACATCCAGAAGGATTCTGAAATATTTAACTTTTCTGGGGTTAAAGTTGCTTGGGTCTAGAGTTATCAGGACATAAAGTTCCTCTTCACAATGGACAATAATAAGGATTATCATTATTATTCTACATTTATATCCTGCTTTTCCTCCAAGGAATTGGAACAACATTTATAATTATTTTCCCTCATTTTCTTCACAAAATAATCTAGTAAAGCATATTAGACAGATTTGGAGCTACTGTGGACTTTCCTTCTACAATGTTTTCCCCAAAACAAATAAAAATAGTGACATGTATAGTCACAAGAAAACATGTCAGCAAACAAAGAAAAATCTATATGTAATGTACTGTACCCAAAGGCAACAGGACCATTATTACACAGCTGAGAGAATGCATCTCTTTTGCCTGGTTTAAATTAGACTTTAGTGCAGCACAAGACTGTCTTTTGAGATAGCACTAAGCATTTAGGGATAATCTCATGTTCAGAAGCATGCCCAGTGCCAGAATGTGATGACAAAATGGCAAGTGTGTTTGTGCACATCCATGTTGGTGCTCATGCTGTGGGTGGAAAACTTAGTAAAAAGGAATAGGGCTTTGATTACTCTGTTGTGTTTGTCAGTTTGATATAGTTTATCTTTGTTGCAGACATATATGTACAGTATACAGAGGATCTATAGCAAAAAAAGGTACCAAAATGATAGCCCATTTATCTCTGTTTTACAGAAAAATATGCTGTACACTGGTGCGGATTGCTGACTGACACCAAGGGGCCCTTTCAGAAATGCCACTCAATAGTAAACCCAGATGTTTACCATAAAGTGAGTAGTTTTTTGTCTTCCACTGAAATGCTAAGATGAAGCTAAAGATAATTCATGGGAAGAAATGCATTGCCAAATTCAGAGAAGCCAGATTTTAATTGGTCTTTTGCTGAGCTTTCTATGTTTTTTTTTCACTAGCTACATTTTATAATCCAACCAATATACACATTTCTCACTTTATATAGCACACCAGGACCTACTCAATAGTTTACAGTCAAATGTTAGTATGAAATATATCATTTCCATTCTGGTGCTGGGTCTTAATTGGAGATGTCAAATAATTTTTAAGCTGTTCTAAATATTTTGCATTTCCTGGACTATTATGTGAATCAAAACATTATTATCCTTTAGATTATGTATTTCAGATCTTGCAATATAGTTTATGGTTTAAATTTGCACGTGCACATAGATATTCAGGAAAGTTGCATACGAGCTATATACATTAGGAAAACTCAATTAAAATATATACTGTACATTAGAAAAATGCACATTCTAAGTTAAGATGTGAACAAAATGCATTTGTTAAGGCAAATTGTATAAAACAGTCTATGGAATTTTTTTTGTAATGTTTAAGAAAAAATGCAGAAAATGCAGAAGGAATTGTAATGAGTTGGATTTAGATGGAGCCATTCATTTCCAGTGTAAACTCAAAGTTTACTTTACTGATTTATAGCACTTGAAGTATATAGCTATTAACTTTGCAGGATGCTATAATTCATGAAAATACCTTGCTTCCTGAAAGCTAATAAACTGTTACAGATTTGTACACTGAAAGAACCCAACTGACTAGCATATGACAGACAACTTAGATAAAAGCAGAAAGAAGGAAGGCTTCCAGTGCAATCTCTTCAAAGTTCCTCATGATTTTTGCAAGGCCAGGCTAAAGCAAGATTACAGAAGTGATGGCTCTTCAGGTATTATTGCCTACTCCTTCTAGTAGCCCCATAGCAAGAGAGGCTGGCTGATATCTGAAGGATCCAAGGATTGCACCATGAATATAAAGGGAAATATCTCTGAAGGAAGGTGACGTTTGGTTAAACTGAAGTTCCTCTGTTTTTCTAGAACTGCATGTATGACACCTGTAACTGTGAAAAGAGTGAGAATTGTATGTGTGCTGCCCTCTCAGCCTATGTCAGAGCCTGTGCTGGTAAAGGAGTATTGATCAGTGCATGGAGGACTACTGTCTGTGGTAAGTTTAGAATAACAAAAAAGAGAACCAGCCTGGAATTAAGGAGAAATTTCCTGTCAGAACAATTAACCATTAACCATTAACCAGGCTTTCCTTCAAAAGTTATGAGTGTTTCATCACTGGAGGTTTTTAAGGAGAGATTGGACAGCCATTTGTCTGATATGGTACAGGATCTCCTACTTCAGCGGGGGGGGGGGGGAATAGAAGACCTCCAAGGTCCCTTCCAACTCTTATTCTGCCTGTCCCTACTTGCTTTTAGCTCAATTAAAATGCTGCTGAAGGGTCCCGGACCATTGGAAGCTATCATATTTTTCAGAGAAGAGGAAAAATATATATGCTATCAAATTAGTAGCTTTAAAAAGTAACTCCAAAATTAGCTTGGAATCAGGCACATGCTTCAATAAAAACTTTTTTTGTATTTATTTTAAAATACATACTGTGTGTGCAAAATTCTCATGCCTCATATCTTGTGGGTAGAGTCGATTTAATACTAGCCACCTCTTCTGATTACTGAACTGTTGAGAGAAAAATCTTCATCAGGGTCCAGTCCAATCTGGGAATAAACAAAATGGAGACTGCTCCAAAAAGAAGGTTGCGGTTTATTAAAGAGCAAAGCCAGACAGCAATGTGACTCTGAGAAAATTGACCACATGTATCTGGGAGTGGTGGGTTTTTATACCTTCTTGGGCTTTTGAGGGTATTTCCTGTTCCTGTTTGAGGCTTTGTATTTCCTGTGTCATGTACTTTGACCTGAGTCTGAGTGTGCTCTTTTGGTATTGGTGGGTTAATCCTATATTGTTTCCTGCCCTTAGAGTTTGGGTGGGGGTATGTAGATTTTAGGGATCTTTGTCTTCTTAATCTCATCAGCTTCTAGCTTCCTGGCTCCAACCTTTCTGAAAGGATTATCTCATCTGCATTTCTAAAAGCTGGCCTCTGCCTAGTTTCTGCTTGGGGGAGAGGGGCTGGGGCTGGTTTCTATCTTTTTTTAAAGATCTTCTCCATTATTCCTTTGGGGAAAGATATTCTGCCTTTTTTAATATTCCCCCAAATATTTCTTTCTCTGGATTCTTCCCACGGAACTTTTATTGGACTCCTATTGCTTTTCAACAGCTGAATTTTTCTCTCTCCTTCCAAGACTATTAGCAGTTCACATGTCCTCCAGCCTTTTGCCTTCATTATGCTGCCCTCAGGTTCTTTAGGTTTAATAGGTTGATACCCAGTATTTTAATTGTGCCAGTGGCTAATCAGAAGCCAGTAAAGTTCGTTCAACAATGAGATTATATGGCAATGGCTACCTTCACCAACCAGAAACTTCTCTTTTATGAGCTTTATTTTGGGGAGTTGCAGAGATTTGGAGATCTTCCCCCCTCTTTCTCAGAAAGAGAGAGAGAGACAGAGACAGAAAGAGCCATTGCAACCTATTGTATATATTAATTTCTAGTCATAATCGCTACATGAATCCTGCCTGTAAATCAATTCTTTTTCTTTTTTCTCTTCTCAAGCCAAATTCCAAATTTGTCCTGAAACCTGGACTTATCATTACAATATTGAAACATGTCAAGCCACCTGCCGAGCCCTCAGTGAGGTTGATGTCACTTGCAAAATCACATTCCCTCCAGTGGATGGATGCACCTGTGAAGAAGGGACATATCTGGATGACAGTAACAAATGTGTGCCTGCCTCTAAGTGCCCTTGTTACCACAAAGGAACTGCCATTCCATCTGGAGACGTGGTCCATGAAAATGGCATCATATGGTGAGAGACTTGAAATAAACGTAGTGGTGGGAAATAGCAGAAAGCCATGAATCAAAATGAAACAAAATTATAGGAGGGAGGAAGCTTATTCAACCTTACTTGTGAAGTGACAGTTCAGGGCCACAAATGCCATAGAACAAATAAAACTTCAAATCTGGTGTAGTGCTATTATTTTTACTTGTTACACTGAATGGAGTTAAAAATGGAATGGACGTACCTATTGATCAATGTTGTAATATCTTGTAGTATTTCCATTTTTTTTCACATTTCCATCTGTAAATATTTTGGGCATTAAAAGATACTTCTAAATGGTCAAATCTGTCTGATCTGAAAACCCAAGCCTTTTGAGAGACAGAAGAACAAAAATTTATTATTTTTGAAAATAGGACAGGAAAACTGAAATAGAACTGAATTTAATCGGTAAAGGGATCACTTTTTTATTGCTTGGTTTAGCTAGGTCAAAGGTAAAGTGGTAAAAGTGGGGGAAGCTGGCATTTGTGTGGATTTGTGCCCACCCATTTCTGATAAAAATGCTTCACATATCCATAGGAAAGGATCCTATAATAAATGTAATAAATCAGAACTGTAAGCTTATTGCACTTATGGCAATATAATAAGCTGTCTTACTCTCTTACAGTACCTGTGTACAAGGCAAGCTTCAGTGCATTGGGGAAGTGAAACCACAAACAGGTACAACCACCATTTTATTCCCTGTTTTATTATGATGGTTTTCCAACCTTGTTCAGATCCAGCAAGGGAAATCTATGCCTAAGGCAAGCATAGTATTTAAGTGCAGTACTTTATGAACAATTTTGCTATTTAATTTGTCATAGTAACACCCCCATCTGGCAATGAGACCATTAAATGGCAGGATTTGTAGAAACTGAACATCTGATTGGTTAATCTAGAAAGAAACATGGAATTAGATCTCCCACAAGAGGAGAATTCCTTGAGCAAAGTTGTCATCTCAAGATACTCTGGCAACCAAGAGATATGCAACTGATTTTTTCCTCCGCGACACGCTGAGTTTTGATATAGGATGTCCTTGACTCTCCAAACCAGAATTGGGGGACTGAGGAGGTTGTAAAAGAAGGAGAGCAGCCACTGAAGGTTCACAATCCAACCACTGTTTTTAAAACTGAAGCATGTGGATTTAATTTGTATACTTCACAAGCAGATTGAAAACTTTATCAATTACATTAATTTTATGATTATTAAGAGGCATTTTCCAACTTTGGGAAATATGATTCAAAACTAAGAAACCTAAACAAAACAAGATTGTGATTCTTCTAACATGGGGTCCCATGTTAGTTGTATCCATAAAATCTAATGTTTGTCATGATATAAATTGTGTAATTACCGAGATATAATCTCAAACTGAATCATTTTTTTTTCTTCCTACCAGTTTGTGACGCTCCTATGATCTACTTTGATTGTGACAATACCACAGCTAATGCTCATGGAGTTGAGTGTCAGAAGAGCTGCCATACACTTGATATGGGATGTGTAAGTATGGCTAGTTGCAAGTGGGTCTGATTTTAATAGCTTTTTCAAGTTACGTGGGATTGTTTTCTTAGTGAAAATGCAGAACAGAAATTTAATAAATAAAACAGCATATTAATAACTGAAATTATCATCAGTTGAGTTAAATATATGAAGCTGTCTGCCAGCAGGTAATTGACTGTAGTGAAAATGGTCTTTCTGTCTCCGAAACTGCCAGCACAACTTGGCACACTATTCTCCTATCACTTTAGGGAGATATTGCCAAATAGAAATCAGTCTGATAGGTCACAAGAGATGATGGTTAATGAAGTACCTAAACATCTTCTCAGATTTTTCTGGGAGAGAGGAGAACTAACTTTTATGATACAGTAAACCTGCTTAACAAGCATGGCTTAGTCATGATTCTGCCTACTTTGATATTTGATTCTATTAAAGGTTATTAAACATATGCCAAGTCACTGTCCAGAGATGCATAAAAATAAAATTCAGGGAGCCCTCTTCATATAAAAATTCCTGGAGGAAAGGGAACTTGAAACACCAGTGTGCACATTTAAAAAGTAGGAAGAACTGGTGCTAATTTGACATCACTTTTCCTTTGTACGATATCTTAGAAATGTTACTTCTTGTCCTACAGTTTTGTCAGATAACACTTTTTGTTATTCCTCTATTATTGCAGTATAGCGCACAGTGTGTCTCTGGTTGTGTGTGTCCTGATCAGCTAGTGTCTCATGGTGCAGGCAAATGTATACCTGCAGAAGACTGTCCATGTGTTCACAATGAAGCCACATACAAACCAGGAGAAACTATCAAAGATAAATGTAATACTTGGTATGTATGAATTGATGGCTGATATAAAACTGATTGCATCTATATTGCATTAATGTGCACCTATTAACATCTAGTATGTGTTTGGCTACATAGCACATGCAAGAACCGAAAGTGGATATGCTCTAATAAACCTTGTCTGGAAACTTGCTCAGTTTATGGTGATGGTCATTATATCACCTTTGACGGCAAACGATACAGCTTCAATGGAGAGTGTGAATACACACTGATCCAGGTATTAAACTTTTTCTCAAGTTTCTACTATCATAAAGTTCTATTTTTTTCAGCCTTGAGTGTTTGTGTTCATAAAAACTTAATGCCACATTTTTTTTCTGCAGAATCAGTGTAGTAAAAATAAGACCAATGTAGAAGCTTTCCGGGTGATCACAGAGAATATCCCCTGTGGTTCTACAGGGACTACCTGCTCAAAAGCCATTAAGGTGTTCACTGGGGTAAGTAACTTAGCAGAAGGTAAAAACATTATGACACCTGTAGTATGAACAAAACATGCAGTATGGACAAAACAACAAAACATGTAATATGAAATCTTTATATAATAAGTGGAAATCTTGAAATGGTTTATGGTATTTGCAAATAGTGTATTTATATTTGCAAAAATATCCACCAGCCAATGCAGAACTTGCCAATAATGGAAATCTCCAGCTGAAATTATTAGAAGTAGTGGCATTGATAGGTGGTTTGTGTGGTGTGGGTGGTTTCTGTGTGGGGGTGTGTCTTTGATAAATGTTGATTCCTGGTGACTGCCTGAAAAAAATCCTGCAGTTTTCTTGGCAAAGTTTTTAGGAAGTAGTTTGCCCTTCCCTATTTCCTAGGGATGAGAGAAATTGATTGGCCCAAGGTCACCCAACTGTCTTCATACATAGTATGGGACTAGAACTCATGATCATCTGGTTTCTAGTCTGGTGCCTTAATAACTACACCAAATTGGCTGTCCATTTATAGATATAGGTACAAATATTTATGTTGCTTGTATTTTATCTTTTAGAGGTATGAGTTAGTACTTACAGATGGAAAATTTGAGGTGATACAGAGACTTACTGGTGGAGGTGAAGTGCCATTCAAGATCCGATACATGGGCAACTACATGGTGATTGAAATTTTTAACGGAGGAGTGATCGTGATATGGGATAAGAAAACCACTGTGTTCATTAAACTCAGCACAGACTTTAAGGTGAGGTGTGAATGCAAAATAGAAACTGAAGAGTTCTATTCATTTCTGAAGAATTGCACTGAAAAATTACTAGAGAATGAACAATACATTTATAACATTCCCCTTCTACAGTCAATGAAGAACAATGTTTAAGAGCTAAATATACACATTTAAATATTTAGTTGGCTTATTAAATGGATCCTACTATGGTTCCACTTTAGAGTCACCTTAGCTTTATTTTGGTTGATAGAACCATTGATAACAGTGAAAAAAATTGCCATGTAAAAAGCAAAGGGCAAGACAATGTTCTGACATATTATGCAGAGCAGTAAACATGGTCATTATAAATGACAATTCTCTGTTGACCTTGTTATAGCTAGCATTATTCTTACCTGACTTTTTGGCAGTCTAAGAGCACAGACGATTGGCTATAACATAAATATTTGCATTTCAGAAATACTGCAAATATTTTTATTCTGGTTGACTGACCCCATTTAACATTGATATTTATATGGAAATTTTAATCATTCCTGATGAATTTTGTGAATAACGGAAGAGGCGTGTGTGTGTGTATACCTTGAATTGATTATCAACATATAACAAAAGCAATATTTGGAAATCACACTGAACTATGGTTCAGTGAAATATGAACAAGCATAGACCTGTGAACTCACATACTCCCTTCCCTAATTGTCTTGTTTCACAATTTTGACAGCTTCCAGGTGAGTGAACTTCAACTCTCAGAATTCTCATTAATAGCCATACTACTATGCAATTCTGGGATCTGAAATCTATAGACCTGAAAATTGCCAAGATTGAGAAACTGAGTTCCATATGGTTGAAAGAAATGCAAAAGCTTTCATTTCTGTTTCCAGAAGATCAAGGCAGAATACAGAGTACTCGCTCCTTGCTTTTTTTTTCCCCAGTGACTATCCCCAATGATTGGATGAGCAGAAAATAAAATTACCACTCAGTGAGCATCCATGCCTGAATATAGGAATGAACTTGAGTTTCTCTAGATCTGGACCAGTACTTACAAAGACATCACATTAGTAGACAAACTATGATTGACATTATGATCTGGTTAATTTTGAACCAGTTTTATACCACCTCCCTTCTGAATAGGTTGGGATGAGAACTCCCAAAATCTTGCAGTTATCATGGCCAATAGCTAGAGACATCTATTTAAAGATAGTGTTTGAAAACAAATATTCTAAATCCTGATTGCTGAAGTTGGCTTGTATTGATTAAACTTAATTATTAATGTTAATCATAGTTCTGTGTCCAATCTCAGGACAAGCTCAATATAACCAAAGCTTTTGCATGAGGAAAGACCCACCCGCTCACTCTGCGAAATATAACCTTTTCAGTTTTGTTAGGGATACTTGTGCTCCATTCAAGGAAAACTTTTCAAAGTTGGGCTATTCAGTGTATGGTACACAAGTATATGCACACATAATGTTGTAGAAAATGTAATTTCATATTTTTGGATTTCTTTTCTTTTTATTTTGAGGAATGCCTGATTCCACTGAAAAGAACTGTATATTTCATGGGATAATTTATCATAGAGTAATTTATCATAGAGCAATAGATTATTTAATAATTTGAGGAACTCAAACAGCTTTTGAGGATATACATTCTCAGAGGGACAACCTTTGATGCTTTTGAAGAAAAAATCAATTCTTAAAACAATTTTTGGAATAAATTGGGGCATGTCTATTTCATTTCTATGAAACATAATGCTGTTCCAGGGTAAATAAAAATGGATTGGTTTCATAGATGCCTAATCATTTTTTGAATCCACATTAAGCATTCCTAGACTTGGGTTCATCTTTAACATATACAGTTTTGTGTACATGAGTTCAAACTATGTGTGAGAAATCCTTCGCAAAAATATATGTAAAGTTCCCCAAGTAGCTGCATATTCCTCAGCATTAAAATGGTTAGGTCTCTAAAGGTAGAACCATCTCTCTCCAGTTTTCAATTTGTTTGTGCTTTTCTCTTGTGCAGGGTCAGGTCTGTGGCCTTTGCGGAAACTATGATGGCAATGACATCAACGATTTCACCACCAGGAGCCAGTCTGTAGTAGGAGATGTCCTGGAGTTTGGTAACAGCTGGAAAGTTTCTCCCACTTGTCCAGATGTCCCAAACAGCAGGGATCCTTGTTCTGTAAATCCCTATAGGAGTTCCTGGGCACAGAGGCAATGTAGCATCATTAACAGCAAGACATTTGCTCTCTGCCATCCTCAGGTAGGAACAGATCCATTTCAGAAGACTATAGAGGACATTTGAACACACTTTATCCAACACAGGTAATCCTTGACTTACAAGGGTTTGTTTAGTGACCAAAGTTATAACATCACTGAAAATAAGTGACTTATGACCATTTTCATGCTTACAACCACTAGAGCATCCCCATAGTCATATCATCAATAGTCGGACACTTGGCAACTGACATGTATTTTCGACAGTTGCTGTGTCCCAAGATCATGTGATCATTTGTAATCTTCCCAACTTGCTTCTGACAAGCAAAGTCGATGGGAGAAGCCAGAATCCCTTTAATGACTGCAGTGATTCACGTAACAACTATGGGAAGAAAGATCGTAAAAGGAGGCAAAAGTCACTTAACAACCACCTTGTTTAGCAACAGAACTGTTGGGCTCAGTTGGGCTCATAAGTCAAGGTCTACCTGTATATTAATAATATGTATGCATGTAATTGCTTAGATGAAGATATAATAGCCGCAACCCAAGCAACTGTAAGGAGATGCTATCATTCTGGCTTTCCAAGATTACAAAAATAAATAAAACATTATTCCAGCATTTTGTAATTCCCAGACAAGGATTCCTTTGTAACTGGAGTCCTTTTTCTACCAACTCTGTACTCTCAGGCTCTGCTTATTCTTTGGCAAACCTGACATGGTAGCAGGAGGGGGCATTAAATATGGTTGCTAATAGATCTTGGTAGTATAATATGAAGTGGATATTGTACATATTGCTTTCAGAAACTTTTAGCAGTGCTTAAGCTATCCACAAGTATATCTACATTCCTTTTTAATTAATCCTAAGTGACATCTCCCCAAAGCATTTGGGAACATTAATAACTGAAACACATTTCTGGGTGCTCTCTAATATGAAGCATTAATGGTGGATCTAATCAATACATAATCTTGCTCTAAACCTAGGCTAAATCCCTGAATATTTTTTTCATAACCTAACCTTTAATCATTTTACGTCTAAGTAGCATTACATTGCATTACTGGTGGGCTATTAAAAATATTATCTCCATTTTTGCAATGTGTACATTGCCTTGGTCATTGCAACCATTTGAATCAATAATTAAGTCAATAATTTCTACAGGAGGAAATCAGAAACAGATCCCACTATGGTTCAGCTTTGTATCCTTGATAGTAACGTGTCCAATAATTGTTGCTTGTGAACTGTTCCTTAATAGATTTATAGAATACCTTTTTGTTTCATTGCAAATTGCATCCTGATCTATTGCTAATGGCAGATGATTCATAATTGTTCCATGTCTACTAGTTGCATCCCAAAACTACTGCTTTCATAACTACAACAAATTGCTGTGTCCATGCAGTTGGGCATAATTCAACAAATAGTACTGTACAAATGAAAGAATACCAATCAATACTGTCAGTTTTCCAGAAGGATTTGGTTGGAAACATAAGAATGGCAACTGGGAGAAAATATCTCCCCACCCTTTACCAAACTCACTAACCCAAACTAAGGCACACACTGAATTATGTTCATTATTTTCCTACCAGGTTGAACCAACTAAATATTACGAAGCGTGTGTATCTGATGCCTGTGCTTGTGATACTGGAGGAGACTGTGAATGCTTCTGTACAGCTGTGGCTGCATATGCACAGGCATGTCAGGAGGCTGGTGCATGCATCTCTTGGAGAACTCCATCCATCTGTCGTGAGTACATTTCCCAGGAAGGTTGAAGGTGGAAATAAGGAGTAGAGCGTAGTTATAATTTGTTCATTTCTCAGGACCACACCGAACAGGATTTTTAATACTACAAAACCATCACCATTGGACTTAGGTTGAGTCCTCTGAATGCATGCAAATACTGTAATGTATTACCTTTCAGGGCTGATGGTTACATTTAGTATTTCACATCTTTACTGCAAACTTGTATCTCCATCTCAGCCCAACCCAGAAAGACAGAAATGCAGTATTTCTGTGAATATCACTGGCAATGTATTCATACTCAGGTTTTACTTGCACATGTGATTTTGTGGAAGGAGTATCTGAGTCCCTAAATATTTCAAATTACTTTAAGTTAAGTTGAGATTTATTGAACCATGGTGCTACTACATGGCTAGAATGGCTATGATCAGATGTGTCCTTAAACTAAGAAAGCCTTGCTAGATTGGTAGGGAAGATACACCTATGTCATATGACTACGGTGAGATGAGAAGAGTAAATGCAAGAGAACATTTTGAAACAGAATAATAATTCTTGAACAAGTTGTAATTGTTCCAGTGTATAATGGAGTAGAATTTCCCCTGCCCCCACTATTAGATTCAAAGAATATTCAGTCCAAAGTCCTGTTTGCTATCCATGGGACAATGAGTTTGGTGAAAACTCTGACATCTCGTGAGACTTAAGGATTACCAAAAGATTTAAGCCATTTTTAGCTTACAAATTGCATGAATGTATATCAGATTCTGTGGATGCCATTCAGCACTATATTGCTGACTACCCATCTCCCAGAAGTAACTGCCGCTGTTTTTAGTTGGAGTTCCTCCAAAAACAAGCCCATGTGGAACAACAGGAGATGTCCTCTCATAGTATTAGGTTCAAGGGCACTTATTCTAAGATAGCAATCTTTATTTTATGATGTTATCAAGTAAGAAAATGTAATACCATTCATCATATTAAAGAATATCATAAGGAATATCTCTTGTAAAACAAACACATTTCTCTTGATCTCTTTGTTTCTTTCCAGCTTTATTCTGTGATTACTACAATAAACAAGGAGAGTGTGAATGGCATTATCAACCTTGTGGTTCTTCTTGCATGAAGACCTGTAGGAATCCACATAATTGTTCACTTGAATTATATGACTTGGAAGGTACAGTATTTACGCATCTTATCTTTGATTTGCAACAATGAAAAAAAGCTGAAAACTGCATTAATTGTTGTAATTACTATAGTGGGAACTATTCAAGACTTGTTTAAGAAGTGAGGATATAATTTTTCCAGTAACTGTTTATACACAGAGTGTTAAATGTATGAAAAATTGATTTGCTCAATTGTGAATTATTCAAGTTTAGTACTTTTAGATGCATGCAGTTTTGCACCTGCTAACAAATGAAAGATAATACTTGGTTTGAACTTAAAAAGTTATTTCTCCCCCCCCCAAAAAAAACCCCACTCTTACCTGATCTGTCTGCATAACGTTTATTTTTTTAAGCCTAATTTTGAAAAATGTTTGGAACTGTTTGCTCTTCTATCAAGCTTTGAAGATTAGATTTTGTTAAAATTCCTCACACATCTCTATTTTATTGCCTACTTTGCTCGTTTTGTCTAGTGAAGAGCTTACATTAAGTTCTGTTTCTTATTGTAGGGTGCTATCCAAACTGTCCAGCCGATAAACCCTACTTTAATGAAGATGAGATGGATTGTGTCTCCCTTGATAAGTGTGGCTGCTTTGATGACAAAGTAAACTATTATAAACCAGGAGAAAAAATGCCTTCAGAAAAGAGCTGTCAGTCATGGTAAGACTTATGCTTAAAGTGTTAGGATTATGAAGTTTGTTTGTTTGTTTGTTTATTCATCAAATTTATACAGCCACCCATCTCACCGAAGGTGACTCTGGGTGATGCACAACAATGGATAAAGCAAGAAGTGTAAACTAGCAAGTACAAATATAAAAAAAAACCATTGTAATAAATATTCTAAACCCCCAAAATACAACCATAAGTAAAGGGAAGATTTAAAAAAAATGGCTTCCTTATCAGTAGAGCCATCTAGACAAATCTCCTGTCTGGTCACATGATCAAGTCCTAAGGGTCTCTGAGAATATCAAAAGGGTAAGGCCAGTCCAATTTGGGAGGGGAAAAATACTCATTAATCAATTGCCACAGTGGAGAAGGCACAGTAGAGACGGCATCAAGTGTAGATCTCTAGCTGATGGTATCTGCAGTATCCCTTCTCTGCAAGATCTGATGGGGTGGGCTAATGTAAGTGGAGAGAGGCGGTCCTTCAGATAGCCCATCCCATGCCACAAAGGGCTTTAAAGGTTAAAAGCAGCATCTTGAATTGGAACTGGGAGCAAACTGGCAACCAGCGCAGCTCACAGAACAGAGATGCAATGGGTATTATTTTGACAGTACATATAACTGCTCACACCACTGTATTCTGTACCAATTGAAGCTTCCAGATAACTTAAAGATCTGACAGAGGCCTTACATAAAATAGCATTATGATTCATAAAACAGGAGCAAGAATTAGCAGGCAACATTGTGAAATACTCTTCTGAGGATCAAGTTCTTGAAAAAATGCCATATTGTTAATGCACTCTGCTATGTATTCATCTCATCCTCATTTGAGCTTGCTCAAATCATTTCAAATTGACATTTATTCTTTTTTTGATACTCAGCTATTTTGTTCCAGTTAGGCCACAGGATCTCCTTCCCCATTCTCTACCAGCAATCTTGTGAGGAGACACATTTTCTGAAATAATTAATAAAACTTATTTTTATTAAAGGGAAATATTTTATTTAAGGGAAAAATATTTATAAATAAATAATTTTATTATTTCCTTAATTTTATTTCAGGGGGAAAAAGGAATTCCCCAAAGAAAATGGTCAATCTGTTTATAAATTCTGAATTTGCCAGGAAGCTTTTTTTTTTTCAGAAATTTTGTCAGGACATTTCCATACAATGAATTGGATCTGCTTGTAATAATGTGTTGGTTTCTGCATGATTCTATTCTAATTGTACATAAGTACATTTGCTTGTTGTGCTTTTCAAAATGGTGAACAGCCTTTTAGCCTGTGCTCATTTGTTTCCTTGCAGTTATTGTTCAATGGACAGTGAAGAGGACTGCAGATATGATGAAAATGGTAAGCAGACTGTGTTGATTTGATGTGGGTTGTGATTATTTGCATCAGCCATTGTGAGAATTGAAGCAACCTTAACAACCAATTGATTATTATTATTTTTTTGAATGACAGAATGCTACTGTATCTATGAAGGAAAGATAAGCAAACCTGGCGAGATCATCTACAATACAACCGATGGCATTGGAGGGTGCATCACAGCAATTTGCAGTCAAAATGGCACAATTGAGAGGAACATCTTTCCATGTCCCACAACCCCTACCAGTATACCCACTGCTACTGTCTTTGTATTTACTAACACCACTTCACCAGCAAGTACTACTTCAGGTACAAATTCTAACAGATTATCTTTTTCCTTAATAAATGAAATGAAACAAAATTAATGTTGGCCCTATTAGTATAGAAATTTTAATACATTTTAGTGTGTGTACAATATGTTAATGTCCATAACGTGGAAACTCATGATGTCTGTGATAAAAAGATTCAGAAAAATGAGATATTTTCATTTTTAAAACAAATTGATTCATTTAATCTACTTTAGTTGCAAAAACAGTTTGATGAGAATGCTGAGAATTCCTTAAAAAGTTCCTGTTAGAGATTTAAGTGGAGACATAGGGGGAAAAAACCGTTATCATATATGAGCCCCTGAAGTTAGAAATAAAAATATTCAAAATATGCATAAACTTGTAAAAT
This sequence comes from Protobothrops mucrosquamatus, assembly GCF_001527695.2. Classification (NCBI taxonomy): domain Eukaryota; kingdom Metazoa; phylum Chordata; class Lepidosauria; order Squamata; family Viperidae; genus Protobothrops; species Protobothrops mucrosquamatus. Next base: position 220,091 of record NW_015386758.1, read on the forward strand.
GGACTTTTCAGCATGCTATAGATATGAGGTGGAGGAGACTCTATAAACAGCTTACCAGTTTTGCTACTGAGAAAGGTTGTTTTATGGAGAAGAGAGTTTAGGTTGGACATTTAATTAGGTACCCCACATTTCCACATTACAGCAACATAGAAGAATATCATAGAAAATAAACCATTTGTCCTATTGCCATGGTATCATATGAAACATTTTAACTACTAGGACTTCTGAATCATGTCCATTTTGTCTGAGACTAAGTTGAGATGACTTATTCTGCTGCTGCTGAAGCAATGCAATCCCACTCATGTTTTAAAATAAATGTTTTAATATTTACTTTTAGATATTAAAATAAAGCTTTAATTGCTCGCTGTGTATATTCTATTCAACATATTAAATATGTAAAAGTGCTTCTGCTTAGCAAGTGCTGAGGGTAATGTGAAATCAAAAATACCAAGTAAGTTATCACAAAATCAAGGAATGACTCAGAAAAAAATGGCACTCTCACTTATTTGTTCTCAGGCACCATGCTGAAAATTATTGCTCCTCATTGCTATTAGCAGCAGGAAAGCAATGAGCTTGAGTAGAATGTCCTGGGAAGGGAGCCGATTAGACTTCCTGTAACTGTTTGCCATCACAACAACCTTGCTGAAGATCACTGTTTCCTCATGGTTTTGTGAGAGCCTAAAAGGATTTTTTTCCCAAAGCTACTGAGAGGAAAAAGGAGGAAACTCTATGTGTAACCACTGACCCTATTGCCACACATGGTCTCTGGCCTCAAAAAACTGTTCTAAGACACATTTGTTTCAGGTTATCATTTAAACGCTCACAATTATTAGAAAATATTCATTGGAACTGGATGAAGCATATTAATTTATCTTTCTAATATCTTTGCAGTGCCCATGACTACCTCTGTCTGTGTTCAGGAAGTGTGCCATTGGTCAGCGTGGTATGATGGGATGCAGCCTGGCTTAGGAAACAACGATGGAGATTTTGAAACTTTTGACAATCTAACAGCCAAAGGCTACCAAGTCTGCAAAAATCCAAAAGCTGTTGAATGTAGAGCAGAGAAATTCCCCAATACTCCATTAATTACACTGAACCAGAAGGTAGAATGCAGCAGAACAGTTGGATTAATTTGTCATAATATAGACCAGTATCCAGAAATCTGCCACAATTATCAAATCAAAATTCTATGCTGCAGCTTTGTACCATGTGGCAATTATACTACAGCTCCCACACCTGAAAGCACCACGGTCTCTCCAGTTCAAACAACTACAGTACCAGCTACTATTTTGACAAGTACCACTGCTTTCACAAGTACAATGAAAGTAACAACAACCCCAGAAACCACTTTTTTACCTACTAGCACTACAGTCCCATCTACCATAGAGCCTGGATCTCCAACAACAGAAATAATGAGAAAAACAACTTGCACACCTATCTGCAAATGGACAGAATGGTATGATGTGCATTTTCCTACACTGGATAATGAAGGAGATTTTGAAACATATGAGATTATCAGAGCCACAGGAAAAGATATCTGTGAAAACCCAGAACATATAGAATGCAGAGCAGAGAAATTCCCTAATAAAACTATTGATGAAGTTGGCCAAAATGTCCAGTGCAACATATCATTTGGATTTGTTTGCAGAAATAAAGATCAGCTGGGAATGCTGCAAATATGTTTTAACTATCAAATTAAAGTGTATTGCTGCAACAGTGAATGCTTGACCACTCCTACAGAAACTTCAACCAGGGTCACAACACCTCAAACAACTTCTACTATCATTACTACAACTTTAGGAACAACAAATCCAAATATCACAACACCACAAATTACATCTACCTCAGTTCCAGAGACAACTACAATTACGTTACATCCTGCCACGACTAAATACACAACCATACTTTCTACTACAAAACCTTCAATGACAACTACCACTATGCAACCAAGTTCCACTGCAGCTCCTCTAACTACAACATTTTTTCCAACAAAAGGTACACTGTCAACCACATTTGAACCAACCACAGTAACAACGACAATACCTCTTCCAACTACGACGCAGACACAAATACCAACAACAATTTTAACAACAGGTATACCTTGTACTGAGGAAAAATGTGAATGGTCCCAGTGGTATGATGTATATTACCCAGGCAATGGACCTGATGATGGGGATTTTGAAACTTTTAAAAATATAAGAGACAAAGGACATGAACTTTGTAAAGCACCAAAAAAAGTTGAATGTGAAGCATTAAAGTATCCGAATGCAACACTTGAAGAACTGAAACAAAAAGTTACATGTGATACAAAAATAGGACTCATATGTTATAATAAAGACCAAATATCACAAATTTGCTATAATTACAAGATCAGAATTCAATGCTGCAAAATTATATTTGTACCATGCCCAACAACACCAATCCCCAAAATAACTACTACATCACTGAAAACAACAAAAATACCTACATCAGAATTAACCACAACACAAATAGTAAATAAGACAACGGAAAAACAAATTTTTACACAATACCACACAACAAAGCTGCCATCTACAGCACCTCAGATAGTGGAAACAACATCCATTCCAACAACTTCTACCTCAACCCTTCCAGTTTCAACTACAACACCAATTAAAACCACGACAC
>NW_015386758.1:224842-228409 GCF_001527695.2 Protobothrops mucrosquamatus
ACCAACAACAACTCTCACTACGACCACCCCACCAAAGACCACATGTGCTCCCGTCATCTGCCAGTGGTCAGAATGGTTTGATGTTGACTTTCCCACTTCTGGACCGGAAGGAGGAGACCTTGAAACCTACAGCAATATCCGAGCCGCAGGAGGCAGATTCTGTGAAAAGCCTATAAATATACGATGTCAAGCTGTAAACTACCCAGACCTAAGCATCGAACTGCTTGGTCAAGTCGTTCGGTGTGATGTCACAGTTGGACTGGAATGCTACAATAAAAAACAACCTGGGAAAGTTCAGCAATGCTTTAATTATAGGGTAAGTGTGCTTTGTTGTGAAGAAAACCCAGAATGCAAAACAACAACCGTACCACCCACCACCACTTCTAGCTCCACTCTTCCTGTTTCAACCACAACTCCCTTTGGAACCACGACACGGGAAGTGATAACCACAACTGTACCTCAAACCACCTCGAGTAGTCCATCTTCAACCACCACCGTTGGAAGCAGCACAAGTTATTGCTTTTGCCAAATTGGCGAAAAGATTTATATGCCTGGTAAGTGTTTATTATAATCTGTTATGGGTTTTTTGCTCCATTTTTGAATTTTGTGTATTTATTTGCTTATTCAATTTTATAGCCAGCCATCTTGGGTAATAGCTCTGGGTCGCTTACAATTCAAAAACGTTATTACAGTAAAAATACTAAGAACAATTTCATAAAATATTAAAGGCATCCAAATTAAATACACATAGTAGCTAGTTAAATATCCTTTTATTATTATAGTGAGGAAACTGGGACCTTGAGACATTTAGCACCCCAGGTATTGGAACAATGACTGATTTTTAGGATCTAGCAAAAGGCTAACAGAGTTGGGCCATTTCAATAGGTGGAGGGAGTATGTTCCATAGAGCAGGGATCACTGTGGAAAAAGCTCATTTCCCCTTTTTATGGCCTCTGTTATCTCCATCATTGATATTTTTCCATTGAATATTCTCTGGAATTTTTGGTAGATCTGCTTTTTTTAAGTACTGCTGTATTTTTTTTGTTTTGAAGTTTCCTCTATATCATAAAGTGTCTCATAAAAATCTTTGATGGTTTTTTAAATTGTGCCATTTTGAAACTGTAATTCACCTTTTGAGTCTTGCAAATTGTTTATCAGTTTTTTCTCTTTTTCTTTTTTCAATTTATATGCTAACCATCTCCCTGGTTTATTGGCATTTTCAAAGAAGTTCTGTTTAGCCCTTTTAATTTGTTGAGCCATTGTTTCTGCCTCTACTAGGTTTAATTAATGTTTTATTATTTCCATTTGCTTTTTAAGTTTTTTCTTTTCTGGATTTATTTGTAGTTCTAATTCTAATTTCCTAAATTCTTCCTTCAACTTTAACTGTTGTTATTTTCTTTCTTTGTTCTTTTTAGCAGTATAGTTTATAGCCAGCCCTCTAAAATATGCTTTAGCTGTATCCCACACATTTTGAAGAGATATCTGTTCTTTCTTATTTATTTTGGGGGGGAAAGTCCATTTCCTTTGTCACCAGTTGTATAAATTCTTTTTCTTTCAATATAGATTTGTTCAGTGACCATCTTAGTTTTTTCTTGGCTCCTCTCCAAGTCATCTTTATTGGATTATGATCTGCCCAGATATTAGTTTCTATCTCTATTTCTTGTATCATCGTGCTAAGTTTAGAGGATATCCATATTATATCAATTCTAGACCATGATTTGTGTCTATTTGAATAAAATCTATATTGCAATTTTTTGGGATTTTTCTCTCTCCATATGTCTTGAATACAAATTTCTTCTGCCATTTTAGAAAAGACTTTAGGTAATATATTTCTTCCTTTCTTCCCTATTTTAGTGTTTTATAGTCCAAAGTTCCATCTGCTATTGCATTAAATTTCTCATTATACAAAAATTTTGATATTCCAATTCTAATATTTTTAATGTAATTTTTGGTGCATATATTGCTACCATCAATATCTGTTTTTGGTTCATCATTATTTCCATCATTAATATTCTTCCCTCTTAATCCGCATAAATTTGTTTAGAGTTCATTGTTTCTTTAATATATAGAGCTATTCCTCTTTTCTTTTGTGCTAATGCAAAATGGAGTTTGCCAATTTTTGGTTGTTCTAACAGTTTATAGTGTTGTCTCTTAATATGTGTTTCTTGGAGGCAAATTATATCTATTTTTAATTTTTGTAGTCGTGTAAAAAAAATTTCCTTTTTGAGGGGGAGTTCAGTTTGTTTATATTCATTGAAAGGATCCCATTTTCCTTCTCCTTCTCTTTCAATTATATTTAGGTCTTAATGTTCTAGTTGATCTTATCTGTCTCTGTTCTCTTGGTCTTGCCCCTTCTTCTGTATTTGTATTTTTAGTTTCGTCTTCTTCTCTTGGCTGCTCCTTCTGTTACCATCTCTTCCTGTCTCTTTGTTTCTCTCGCTGTACCAGATTCAAAGTCACCCCCTTCCATGAACGCTTTATGGTTGTCATAGAATTCCATTGCTTTATGTTTCGTGTCCAGTCTGTATCTTTTCATATCCCAATAAATTAAAATCCCTTCTGAGATCAGCCATCTAAAGTTCACTCCTTTTTCAATTAATTTTTTAGTTAAAAATTGATATTCTCGTTGGGATTCTCTTATTCTCCTAGGGATCTGTTTGAAGACTACAATTTCTTTTCCTTTATATTTCAAAGGGTCATCTCTCACTCTTCTCAGTATCTCATCTCTTATGGATCTTTTAAGAAATCTAACATGTACTTATTTCTTCTCGCATAATTTGAGTTAACTCAGTATATCTGATCTAATTCTCCTTCCATTTCCTGTTTCCCGATTTCTAATGCATCAGCCAGTAATTCCGTTATCAGATCTACAAGGTCTTCCATTATGTTTTGAAATCTTAAGAAGTAAGAAGCCTTTTCCATTTCCATGACTGCTATTGAGTCCTCTAATTCTCCATTTATTTGCATCAGTTTCTGATTTTCATTTTTTTTTTCAATATAAAATTTTTTATTATTTTTCATCATAAAAAAAAACCTCACAAATGTTACACAATGCTATATGAGAAACCCCCCACCCCCCACCCCCCCGGACTTCCCAAACCTAATCCCAGGATAATATTCAGATATAAGTAAACAAATATTAGTATCTCTAACTCCACAAAGTATATTATTCTACATGAGTAGGTAAAATATATAAAAGAAAAGAAAAAGAAAATTTTTTTCTAAAAACCTAAATTATATTCCACCACTCTATGCTTCTTTTGTATATAAACAATCCATCTTCTCCATATTAATAAAAATTGTTCATTTGAATAATTCTTCAAATAAGCCGAAATCTTTGCCATTTCAGCAAGGAACGAAACTTTCAGTCTCCAGTCTTCCATTGTAGGTAAAATTTTACTCTTCCAATTTTGAGCTATCAACAAACGGGCAGCAGTTAAGCAATATAACATCAAATTCGTTTCTTTTACGTCCAAATTTTGTGTAATACCTAGGAGAAACAACTGAGGCGAGAAAGTAATTCTTCTTTTGAAAATTTGCTGTAAGTTCCACCACAATTTTATCCAA
>NW_015386758.1:228739-261486 GCF_001527695.2 Protobothrops mucrosquamatus
ACTTAAAAAAGTACTTTTGCCAAACTCTTAACAAAGCAGCCCTTATTATATGATTTCTAAAAGTTTTATCAATCTTTTTCTGCATAAAAAGATAAGCATGCCACCCAAAGTACAAGTCCCATCCTTCAACGTTCAATATCCTTTTGTTGGACAAGTTAATCCAATCCGTCATCCATGTTAATGCACAAGAATCATAATAAAGTGTCAAGTTTGGTGCTTTAAGTCCTCCACGTTCTCTAATGTCTTGAATAATCTTAAATCTAACTCTGGCTTTCTTGCCTTCCCAAATGAGATTTTCATTTTTTAATTCTTCTAATTTTTGGTCAACCTCTGTTGATTTAATCTTCTATTTTTTGAATCCTTTGTTCATTTTTTGTGACCATCTGTTTAAAATTTTCAAATTGAGAGTCCATATTATTAATTTTTTGGTTCATTTTATCAAGGTCATTTTTCGTCTCATCATGGTTTTTTGTTGTAGCTACCATATGGGTGGCAATTGCCTCTTGGATTGCTTGTAGTGTCACTTGTGTCTCTTTCTGGAAGTTGTTAGTCTTTTCTTGTTGAAGCATTGTATCAATTGATCTCTGATAGACTGGACTTGCAGAAGCAGAGGAAGGGGCAGAGAGTACTTTTTTTTGCCAGCTTTAGTTAAATTCGTTTTGTTCCTCGCCCTCGAATCTTTTAATCATACTTTATAATCCACCAAGTAGTTCAAAATTGATAGTCTCTTTCCAATTTGAAATTAAAAATTTGTAATCCAATAAGCTCCAAACAAATAGGAGAGGTAAAAAGAATCACTCTGTCTCAAATCAGCTTGTAAGATTCAAAGTCAAGCTGTATTTATAATCCAAGGAAGTCAGATGACTTCAAAGCAATTTGTACTTTTAATTATAATCCATCCTGTAGAGAAAAGCACCCCAAAGAGATTCTTCTCTTTTTCCAGCCACAATCTCCAGAACTGTAGATTTCAGGGACATCAAAGGGTTTAGTCCAGTGATGGTGAACCTTTTAGAGACCGACTGCCCAAAATCTGGCCCCGCCACTGCTCCACCCCCTGCCCGCCCCCACCCCACCTGCCCACAGGGCCACTCACCACCTCCAGGGCCCGCTGCAGATTGCCCAGGCGGCCTAGCAGCACCATTGCGGCCATGCCCTCTGCCCACACCCCGCAGCATCAACTGTGCGCGATGGGGTGTGAGGGCAGAGTCTTGTCTACACTGCCTGGCTGCCATGTCCTTGGCTGCGCTGCTCTGTGTGGGCAACGCTCGGGGGCAACTCTCCTCCAGGGAAGCTGCTGGTGAGGAGGGGTCACGGGAGGAGGCAAGGGTGGGGCAACGGCACTTGTGCCCACAGAGAGGTCTCCAAGTGCCGCCTCTGGCACACGTGCCATAGGTTCGCCACCACTGGTTTAGTCTGTAAACTGTGTCTGGGCGTCTATCCAAGTTTTGACACTCCAGCCACAATATCTAGATAAGGTTAGCAAGCAAGGCTAAGTGTAGTTCTTAGTTTTGCCACTAGATGTCATTAGATGTCCATTTTGTATTTTTCCAACCAAACTTTATAAAGTTTACAAAGTTATAGTTCGATGCTTTCCAATAAAAAAGTGAAAGGTTTATGAATATTAAAGCTCCCCAAAGTATTCTTCTTCTGTCCCACTCAATTATCTCCACAATAGTGTTGTAAGTTACTTTATTTTCCCCCAGAGGCTTAAACCGCCACTTCTATTCAGGAGGGAAAAGTAAAAAAAATCTCCCCCTCCCTTTAGCTTTGGGGATTTCTTGCTTTCGGGGACTTTTTTCCAGAACAGGTTTTTCAGTTGTAGAAAGATAAGGAAGATAATCTCACCCAGATCAGCTGTTTTGCTATTGTTTGGTTGTAGTTGTTTTTCCCAGCAGTCAGCAGCTTCTGGCTGGCAGCATGAGTGCAGTCAGCCTTTCTTCCTGCCGGTCCAGGGCCTTCCTTGGATTTTTCTGGTCTTCACCATCCAACACTCTTTGACTGACAGGATGTGCAGCATTCATACCCATTCTGCAATTCTCCTTTTTTATTTGTGTAGAAGACTTTTCTCTATCATTGTGTTTGTTATTTATGCACTTACTTGATAGCTTTCTCAAATCTTACTGAAATGTTTTATTTATTTTTTCAGGTGAAATTATTTACAGGCAAACCGACAGCGATGGCTGCCTTTATTTCGCCATTTGTGGTAGAACATGTTCTGTTGAAAGATATAAAGGGCCATGTGTATCAACTACACCCAGACCCACATCAACTCCCACAATAGTCTCCACCACTCCTACTACGAATACTGCTGGTACTACTCCACCATCAGGCTGTCCTGATGCTATTCCACCACGGGAGGTAGGGTGTTGGTTTATTTTTTTTTGTAATCTTTGATCATCATGTTTTCAGTGTAATGTGTTTTTCAGGGATATGTTGGATGTTTTTAGCCAGGGAAGAAGAAATTAATCTTTTTCCATTCCAAATGTGATTATTGGAGATTTATGTCGCACATGGCACTAACCCGATCTGGAATCTCAGAATCCCTCTTTTCCTTCATAAATCTCTAATCATAAGTATGCTATAAAGGCAAGGCATTACGAGGAATTATGTGAAACAAACATGAACTGATTCAAATTACAATTTCTGAACAGAAAGCAAGTGAAATCTCATTTTTTTAAAAAGTTGCTATTACCTGGAAGGGTGTTTGTTTGTTTATCACATTTTAGAACCACCTATCTGCCTCACAGTACACCACTTTGCTGATACTAAGAAATTTTGTACAGCAAAATGTATTGTATTAAAATATAATTGCTTGCAAAATATATGTTTCATGAAGATTACATGCAGAAAAGCTAATTCGGATAAAGTAAATATACCAATTGCTACCATACATACATACATACATACATACATACATACATACATACACACACACACACACATACACACACACACACATATATGCACGATGGAAACATAAAGTTGAAGAAATAGGATACTGACTCAAAATGTGCTAAGCATTTGTCTTTTTCCCCTTTTCTCTCCAATTCCTTTTCCCCACCACCACCCACAGAATTACATGTTAAGCTATGCTATAATGTAACAGTATAGTTGAAAGAACAATTAAAGACACACCCACACACTTTGCCAATTAATTAAATCTTTTCTGACTGACATCAGTGACAGTCATGGAATTTAGCTTTTTATCAGGAAGTCATATAATCGTGGTGGTGAACCTATGGTACACGTGCCACAGGTGGCACGCAGAGCTCTCTCTGTGGGCATGCGCACTGTTACCCCAGTCCTAGGCCTTCAGCTGGGTTTTATAAAACCTTTTCACTTTAGGCCTCCACCACCGTATGCAAAAAAAAAAAAAAAGATTCAATCAATCAATTTCAACTTCTCACGGAAAAAAAGATCTCACAAAGTTGGAATTGATTGATTGAACTTTTTAGTCCCACCCAGTCTGCCGTTATCACTGAAGTCACGCCCACCCAATGAGTCATGCCTACCCAATAGGCTGCGTCCACCCGGCACCCGACGATACATAAGTGGGTTTGGGGTTGCAGTTTGGGCACTCAGTCTCTAAAAGGTTCGCCATCACTGTCATATAGTATACTATCCCTAGGAAATACGTTTTTTAAACCAGACGAAGGAGAATTAAAGCATATTCTAAAATTCCCTGGATAGCTTTTGCCAAATACCATTCACAATGTACTCATCGAATATATCATATTTAGCGCTACCCCCGAAAGGGCCGCTGGAGTCTGGGTTCTCCTGGCCCTCTTGGGCTGGCTGCTGGTCCACAGTGGTCCCTCACATAGGTACCTCTACTTGGTACCTACGTGAAGTACATGATGAGGTGGTGGTCAATCTCTTTTGGCAGACAGGTCATGTGATGTGGTGATGGTCAGTCTCTCTTAGCAGGCAGGTCACGTGCAGGGAAAGTGTTCAGGTGGCTGGTCAGCTCTTCTTCTTCTTCTTCTTCTTCTTCTTCTTCTTCTTCTTCTTCTTCTTCTTCTTCTTCTTCTTCTTCTTCTTCTTCTTCTTCTTCTTCTTCTTCTTCTTCTCTCTCTCTCGCTCTCTCTCTCTCTCTCTCTCTCTCTCCCTCCCTCCTTCCTCCCCCCCTCTCTCTCAGGCTTGCCCCATAGAAGCCTCTCCTATCCTATCCCCTTCTCTCCCTCAGGCTTGCCCCATAGAAGCCTCTCCTATCCTAACCCCTTCACTCCCTCAGGCTTGCCCCATAGAAGCCTCTCCTATCCTATCCCCTTCTCTCCCTCAGGCTTGCCCCACAGAAGCCTCTCCTAGCCTATCCCCCTCTCTCCCTCAGGCTTGTCCCACAGAAGCCTCTCCTAGCCTATTCCCTTCTCCCTCAGGCTTACTTCCTAAAAGCCTCTCGCATTCTCCCCTATTCTCTCCTCTCCCAGGCTTATCTTCCCCAAACTAGGCCTCAGCAGACTCAACTCCTCCCTGCCCGCCCCTGACTCCTCCCCCAGGCATCTCCCCATACTGTCTCTTCAGCTCACCCTACCCATACTACACATATTTTTAAGAGACTTAAAAGGATAGATGCATAGAATTGGAACAGAACATGTAGAGATAATCTACTTCAATTGCCTGCTTGGTGTCAGATCCATTAGAGTGAATCTGATCATCTAATCTGTGATTGAAAACTTCCAGAGAAAGTCAAGAGAGCCTCTTCTGCTGGCTGACACTTGTACAGGCAGTTTCTCTTGATGTCTCCTGAATCTACTTCCTTGTAGTTTACCCATTGATTCCAAATTGTCTTGCCCTCTGGAGCAATAGGGAATAAATTCACTCCCTTTTCATTATGATATCTCTTCAGATACATAAAGACTTCTGCCGTATATTAAACCTGTCTTATCTTTTAGCCAGATCCCTCACTATCTGAATTCATTCAAATTTGTCATATCAGATTTGAATTGAAGTGCCAGAGTTTGACACAGTACCAAGTGAGGTCTGACCAGGGCACAGTGGAGAGGAACAATAACTTTCCTTCATCTAGGCCTACTACGTAGTTGTTTTCTGCTATATTACAACAGAAAAGCAAGTGGTATGCTCTCTGAAATAACTACCCAGGGCCAAAGACTTTGTCTGAAGCCTCTATTCTCAAAACAAAGGACTAAGCAGCCTTGGATAAACAATACCTTATTATTCTGCGGAAAGAGTTACTCTCAGTATGAGGGAATTGAGGAGTGGCATCATCTGAACACTATTGCCAACTAACCATTTTATTTGATGCTATAAAAACTGGTATAAATCAAGAAACAAAGGAAATTTATGCTTGATATAGGGATAATTTTGCAATTAAGTACAGGTAGTCCTTGCTTACTGGCCACTTGTTCAAAGGCCATTCAAAGTTACAACAGCACTGAAAAGGAGACTTTTGACTGGTCCTCAAATTATTACAGTCATGTGATTGCAATTTGGGTACTTGGCAACTGTGGATGGGGTTCAATTAAGCTTGTATATTATATATATTTTTAAAAACTATTTCAATGTGATGTTTACAGGCACCAAACTAGAAACTGGGAGAGTATGAATTCTAATCCTGCCTTAAACACAAAGCCACCTGGGCTTTGTGACTGGACCAGCTCTCTCTCTTAGCTCTAGAAAGGAGCCAGGAGCAAAACACTTCCCAAAAAAAATCTAGCCAAAAAAATTGCAGGGATTAGTCCAGGCAGTCATGAGGAGTCAAGACTGACTTGGCACAATACACAGTATTGTATTTTATAGGCAGTAACTTTTAATTAGTATTTATTACTTCATTTAAAAGAAATCCTGGCACTAAGTCCCGTTTTTCTGGGGTGATGGTGGTGGGGTGATAAGAATTTATGCTTACTTGGGGGGGAAAGAGTTTTCCAGCTAGAATTGGCAACCCAACATTGACAAAGAAGGATAGAAGGGCATCATATGGAATTTTTATCTATCTATCTATCTATCTATCTGTCTATCTATCTATCTATCTATCTATCTATCTATCTATCTATCTATCTATCTATCTATCTATCTATCTATCTATCTATCTATCGCTCCTGTCTACTCTTCTTTTTGGAATGGGATCATCTTAAAACCAGGTTTGTCATTCTTTGGGGTTTACTTTGCCTGGTGAGCTTGGTTCCTATTTCATGTTTATCAATCTGATCAGGAGATAGAAATGTTTTAAAAGATCTGAACTTTGGATGCTGAGGTAAAACTTTACAAATGTCAAATTCCAGACATTCCACTTAAGAACAGAAATGTTATGCAACTCAGAGAGCTGCAAATAATGCTTTGAACTGATGCAGAATTAGTGTTTAATGGGAAGTAGGATATTATAAATAAACCTTGTATACATCATGTCAAATTATCTATATCTGGCATTTACTTAAACAGAATGTCATCAGATGGGGAAATATTTTTCCAAGAAGTGTCTCCTCCCTAACAAGCTTGTTTAAAGAAAGGAAAGTAAGGATCCTGACATCAAGATTTTTTCTGAATTAAGTTACAAAATATAGGAACCAAAAGTCAAATCTGAGTTAAACAGGACAAAAATGATCTCTTCCCACTTTATTATCCATGAAGCATAATTTAATGTATGAAATATATGAATACATGCATAGAGGTTTGTTGGGTCAAACTGTAAACAATTTTTTTCTACTCTCAGGAGGGTGAGACATGGATAGAAAATTGCACAAAAGCAACTTGTTTAGGAAACAACAACATTGTGATAAGTAAAGTGGAGTGTCCACCAGTACAGAATATTGTGTGTGAAAATGGCTACCCACCAGTAAAAGTTCTCTCAAAGGATGGATGTTGTTATCACTATGAATGTGAATGTAAGTTCAAATGTTATTTCTGAATGGTTTTGTGGTAATAATGTGGTTTGATCAGCTTTTGATAGTATATGAGTTATTTCACTCATATTAATCTCTGGGTACAGTATTTTTTAAAATCCTAATTGTCGCCTGTTTTTCCTCTAATTTATCAGGTATTTGCACTGGCTGGGGTGATCCTCACTTTATCACATTTGATGGAGTCTACTACACTTTCTTGGACAAATGCACTTACGTATTGGTGCAGCAAATCATACCAAACTATAATAACTTTAAAATCCTTCTTGATAATTATTATTGTGATACAGAAGATCAACTTTCCTGTCCCCAGTCTATTATTATACACTACAAATCTTCAGTCATTGTGTTAACTCGCCAATACTTGAATGGGATAGAAGCTAACAAGGTAAAATTTGAATGTGAGATCCATTGCCATTCATATGCAGAATAATAACCTTCACTCATTCCTCAAAATTCTCTAGAACAAATCTGGGACATGTGTCAGGTATTTCAGGGGGGTGAGAACTTCTCCTGTGCAAATGGAAATCTTCTCACATAAGGCCACAAGTAGCACCATTTAAAATGTTTCAAGTTTCTTTAGTATAATGCAACCCTAGGCTTGCTTATTCAGAAATAAGCCCTTTGAGTTCAAAATATTTTTCTGAATAAGGAAGTGCAGTGTAGGTAGTCCTCGATTTACAGCAGTTCATTTATTGGCCATTCAAAGTTACAACGGTACTGAAAAACGTGACTTAGGACTGTTTTTCACAGTTACGACCTTTGCAGCTTCCCAACGATCATGTGATCAAAATTCAGATGCTTGGCAGCTGGTTCACATTTATGACCATTGCTATGTCCAAAGGTCATGTGATCACCTTTTGCGACCTTCTGACAAGCAAAGTCAATGAGGAAGCCAGATTCACTTAACAACCAGCTAGCTTATCAACTGCAATGATTCACTTAACAATTGAGGCAAGAAAGGTTGTAAAATGGAGCAAAACTCACTTAACAAATGTTTCACTTAACAACATAAATTTTGGGCCCAAGTGTGATCGTAAGTACCTGTATTCTCATGTATTAATGTCTAGAAAATAGTGAGATTTGTTTAAGCTATTAGCTATTAGCCATCAATTAATGAAGTTAAAGATGCAGTATGTTTATCTAGAGATCTGAGTGGAGATGCACAGAACCTATATTTTTGGAAAATCGGTAGAGGTATTCTTGGGTGCTTATGGGGAGGGCAAGTCATGACAAGACATGTGTTATGTCATTATAGTGTAACCCAGATCACAGGCCATATCATATTCTTCATTCTTTTGAGGGAGCATCTGCCAGATAGCTGGTATCTGGCAGAGAGGAGAGGTAGAAAAGCTACCGTTCATCTGTAATGGAGATCAGATTGAAATCAATTTATCGAACAGTGAAGAACACTGAAGAATTTAGTATGGTTACTTTTATGAATCATGAAAGAAGATGTAATAGTAGTAGCAATAGTAGTAGTAGCAGTAGGAAGAAGAGGAGGAGGAGGAGGAGGAGAAAGAGGTGGCACACGAGCATTTCAGAATGTATCTAATGGCTGAGACACACCAAATTGTAAACATGCATAAATGGATTCATCTTAAGTCTATAACAATCTCAAAACGATAGCATGCAGATAAAAGAAAGAATTGATATTTCTTAAATTGAATACCTAATTATTGGTTTTATTAAGAAATATAGCCATGTAAAGTTAGTTTTGCATAAAAGTGCACAAAGCATTCTTATACATAATAATTATGGTATATTATAAAAATTTAAGAATTATGTACTACTTATTTGTTTGCTTAGAGGTGCAAAGATACAAATAATTAAGGTCAATCAAACTCTTAAAGCAGGTTCAGGTTCACAGTGATTCCTGGAAAAAAAGAGGATCTGTTTTAGTGAAGCACCTCACCTCATCTGAAGCACCTCTTAGTATAAGTCACAAGCATAACTAGATCCATATGGCCTTTCCTAGCAGATGTATGTCTTACATCCTTGGAAAGCCACCTCAGTAGAGGGAGCCAGCCTCCATAAGATTTTCTAAGGTTACATGCACATTAAGGTCAAGTAATTTTATTTTAAAATGCATATTTCTTAATTAATAAATGGAATAAGCAAATCCCTCCAAAATGTGTAGATAATTATTTTTAACATGTGGGTGCATTACTTTTTTTAAAGTATGGGTAATCAATTTTTTTCTGATACAAAATTGCTCTCTGATGCAAAATTATTCTTCTATGCAGATTTATTTCAATGGGAAAGTCATCAAGGCAAGTTTCCATAAAGATGATATTTCTATCTACACAATTGGCATTAATATGGTGGTTGAAATGGCTGAAATTGAAACTATTGTCACCTATAGTGGTGTAGTCTTCTCAGTAAAAGTTCCATTCAGCAAGTTTAACAACAATACTGAAGGACAATGTGGTAAGAAAAATGTTTTAATCCCATCAAAGCTTTTCTTATTCCGTGCAATATTTGCAAATTCTTATGCATTTAAAGTAGCTGAAACAATACTTTATATATTTGCTCTTAGAAAAATGCTTGTTTCTCTGGTAAACTCTTGACTCTCTTGTCAAAAGTCACTTATTGTTCATTCAACCTGGATATTAGAACTTCTAATTACTGATGTAAATAAAAATGGAAAAATACATTATTTATCTCAAAAGAAATGATATTTTTTTCCAGGAGTATTCAGTAACATAGTCTAGAACAGTGATAGCAAACCTTTTAGAGACTGAGTGCCCAAACTGCAACCCAAAACCCACTTATGTATCGTCGGGGACTGGGTGGGTGTGGCCCATTGGGTCAGTGTGGCCAATTGGGTGGGCGTGGCTGCAGTGGTAAGGCCAGACTAGGTGGGACTAAAAAGTTCAATCAATCAATTCCAACTTTGCGAGATCTTTTTTTTTCCCGCAAGAAGTTGAAATTGATTGATTGATTGATTGATTGAACCTTTTATTTTTTTGCACACAGAGGTGGAGGCCTAAAGCGAAAAGGTTTTATGAAACCCAGCTGAAGGCCTAGGACTGGGGCGACGGCGCATGCGCCCACAGAGAGGGCTCTGTGTGCCGCCTGTGGCACGTATGCCATAGGTTCGCCACCACGGGTCTAGAAGCTTTGGAAGCAGAACTACAGGGTGTCATAGTTAATTAGACAATAGCTGCCTCCTTCTCTAACACATGATACAGAGTGCAAGTTCTCTTCCTATTTTCTTTCAAAAATCTGTTTTTCTCCTGCTTTTATATCAGCTCTTGCAAACAACTGCAGAACACCTTCCTTTGCTGCGAAGTACAGTGTGTTTCAAAGTTACCATCACTTTTTAAGTTGTCTGTTGGCAGAAGAAAGTCCAATGCTATTTATTGAAGAAGGGAAACTCAAGCTGGAGAGTGTTTCAATAGCATTGTGAAACTGAGTAAGGAGCTAAAACAGATTGGATTCATGATATCTGATTTTCCCAAGGGATAGATGGATTTAAAAAAAAAAATCCATCTCACCCCTATGTGTCTTCCTCAATATTATGTCCTCTACTAGAGGCTGTCTTTTGATCTACTACCATGATGTCTGATTAATTGGCCAACACCTACTTGTCCATCTGGATCTGAAAATCCCACAGGATCTTAGCCCTGTTATTCTCCTCAGCCTTCTATGGCATCTCCCATCTGGACTTGGAAAGGTCTAGCCTATACACTATGCAGACCCAGTGAATAGTACCAGCTATTTGTTTGTGCCATTCAGTGTATGCTGTTCCTGCCTGCATCTTACACCCTGCCACTATACGTTGGACTGAGGCCTCTCTGTATAGTCTGTACTTCAGGTCCTGCCTAGTGAAGTAGACCCCTGCTTCTATATATCTGGTGCTTAGTACCTGTTCTTGTGCTGCTATGATCACTACCTCAGTGCTGTCTTTTAGTCGAGCCCTTGCCAGCCACTGGCTGTCTTTCCCAATGTCTGCCACTTCAGCTATCTGTTGATGGTACAGCCTATACCAGGTGTTACCTTGGCAAGGCATTTCCTCTGCCTGATCTTTCTTCCACATCTTCTGCTGCCTGTGGCCATTCTGGTACTTTTACTTCTTCCATACTTGCAAGATGTGTTGTCTGCTTAATTGGCCTGAGATCACAAATGTTTTATTTTCATGTTATTTTCCCAAGGTACTTGCACTAACAATAAAAAAGATGAATGTCGCTTACCAAATGGTGAAGTAACAGATTGTCCCCACATGGCTACCCATTGGAAAGTGCCTGATCCTAAAAAAGATTACTGCTTTGGACCAACACCATCTGTACCACCTGACACTGTAACACCTTCACCTGGACTATGTGGCCTAGCTCCTCTCTGTTCCCTTATTTTGAATGAGTAAGAGAGAAATTATTTTATATTTATTTTTGCCATTCAGTGAATCTAGATACTCCTAAAACATTTGTTTCATTATCTTTAACCTAGCAAAACACTACACCATAGAACAGTTTTTGAACCAAGGTATCTCAAATGTGATAAATTACAGAATGCATCCAAATTTCCTCTCCTACCCAACAGTAGCCATTTACCTCCCTATTGGGAGGGGAGGGGAAGGGAAGGCACATTTCCAATGTTCCCTGCCAGATTCCCACAAGGAAACTCAATGACAAAACCAGTGGGAAGTTGGAAGTTGCCTTGGTTCCCATTCATTTTTTGCCCACTGTTGGTCATTTTGTTTCTCCGTTTAGGTAAGGAAATATTTCTGAAACTATGACCAAATAGGATATATGTTGTCTAGTATAATCATACTGGTTGATTAAATGAGGGGTTTTTTTGCCAAGCAACATGAATTCCATTATCCTTCTTACCTATGCAGTCCTTGGCACATCTTCAAATCTGCTGCAAAGTGTTCAGGAATCTTCCATTAGATTTTGAAGGCTTGTTGGAAGCTCCAGTAGCAGAGACAGATCCTGATCCTAAGCAGAAACTGTTTTCACTCAAAGAATCCTGTTTATGGATTCTAACCAATATCTTTTGATGAAGAGAAAATTCTCTCTCTTCCCGTCCCTCTATTTTTCTCTGTCAACTAAATGCATTATCTTAGTCTACATATTTGATTATGATACAGTAGAAAATTCCACCAAAGTTTAGATCTTTGCAGTAATAAGTCTTGTTTGATGGGCCATACAATGGAGCAGCCTTTCTCAATTAGGGTTATATGGGAGAAATTCTACAAGGCATTGTGTGTGGATGTACATACAAAGCTAGTTTTAGATATAATAATTTTTATCAGATATTTTATAATTTTATGCAGAGTGTCCCTGAGACCTGAAAATTATTTCAAGGTCTCATCCAGGGTAGAAGATTTGAGAAAGGCAACAATAGATTTAAAGCTGCTAGTCTATACAAACTGTTTGGTGAACAAGCATGGATAAGATTACATCTCACAAGAGCAGAGTTCTATAATGGGCAGTTTGGGGCACATTCTAAACATTCTCACATTTAAACTTACCAAGCTTGCCATGGAAATGCAGGCATCACCTATCCAGCTATGCCACTTTATATCCACATATCAAACCCACAAGCAGAAAACTAGAAGAGAGGATTACTCAGCCTGATATCTAACCAGAAAAATCTATTTTCTAAAGATATTGTAGATTTATTTTTTAGATAACTTTAGCTAGAATCCCTCAAATCATTCACCGGGATCCAATTTGGATGCAACTATTAGTGGAACCAAGTCCATTGCAAAGATCTAGAAACAGATGTTCAAAATTTAAAAGGATATGTAAACTGTTTATGACAATATGCTAAGAAGAAAAGACAGTGTGTTTTTGTTTCCTGTCAGGTTGGGTTAAAGATGGGAGCAGAGAAGGAGAAGGAGGATGTTATAATAGGGATAAGCAGGAAGTGGGTTGAACAGCACTTCTAAGAGTATACATCTTCCAGTCGGGAAACCCAAACCAGCAACGAAAAGAACGAGGGGGAGGTCCCTTGCTGCCTCTCCTTACATTGAATGCCTCCAGTGATAAATAATGTACAAAAAGATAATCCTTTTCAAATGATGTATCTCCCACAATTATAACACTTCCATGGTTGCTGATTAGAAAGTGTGCTCAAAAATGAGATATGCAACCAAATTATAGTAAAATGTTCTTTAAATGCTCTCCACTCTGTTGGTTTAATGTATGTTTGTAGAATCACTGAAAGTTCACAGAACTCCATAAAACTGTCCTTTTATAATAGATAGATTTTGGAAAGATTTTATACCTGGAAAACTTCATAGTCAACGTTTTCCCTTATGGAAGATTCTTTGGCACCAGAAATTCTGCATTCTGATTTTTTTTTTTAAATCATTTCCTTTCATTTTCATTTAGAATAGTTCCATGATTTAAAGGAAGCTTCAACTAAATGAGTAAATAAAATGTGTACTTATTCAGAAATATTTATTTTACACCAAGTACTTCTTGTATGGTTGCAGAATCTTCTTTGAGTGCCATAAGATCATACCCCCAGATCCCTACTTCCAAGGCTGCCTCTTTGATGCTTGCCATAAGAAAAATATCTCCATGCAATGTTCAGCAGTAGAGATGTATGCTTCTCTCTGTGCCTCTAAAGGTGTTTGTATCGATTGGCGAGGGAAGACCAACGATGAATGCCGTAAGTTCTGGGATATCAGGGCATTTTATTGTGTTTACTAATTATATGATAATTCTTGCCTGACTTCCTTATTTTGAGCTCTTTAAATATATCTTCAGTGAGAATTTGGTGTCGCACTCAAAAAAGTTATATCAAGAGAAAGAGGAGTGCTAGAAAGAACTTCTGATTCATTTATCAATTAAACATTTTCTTAATAAACACAAGAATATTCAACCACCATTCTTCCAGATAAACAATGTATTTCAGTAAAAACTGTGATAGGAAAAGAAGAATGTCCAACTTTGGGCACATTTATACAAAACGTTTGTGTGTTTGTGTGTGTGTGTTTGTGTGTGTGTGTGTGTGTGTGTGTGTGTGTGTGAACAAAACCAAATACAGTTATGTGAAAAATAACAGATGCATGTGGCTGGAATCATTGTTTATTTCTGTTTATTTCAACTATTAATAATTTTTATAATTTTATAATCATATATTTATATTTATATTAATTATAAATTATAATTAATTAATTAATTAATTAATTAATTAATTACACCACCCACCTCACCTAAATGACTTTAGTCTACAGTTTACAGCAGTATAAATGTTCGTGCTGTTTATAAATGATGTTATTGTTGTAGTTCCTGGGGTGTTTAATTTTTCTTGTTTTGTTCCGCATGTGTAACTTACATAATAGGTGGAAAGATAATGAGAAAAGAAGTTGTACTGAAGCTTTCTTCCAAATGCAAAATGTATGAAAAATACATTTCTATATTATGACAAATGTCTTTTGCTTATCATTTATAGCATTTAGCTGTCCTACAGATAAAGTATACAATCCATGTGGCCCCATCAATCCTTCCACTTGTGATAACAGGTAAGTAAAACTCAAAAGAGGTGTGAAAGTTTATAATTGTCATGATGAAATGAACAACATGCTGAATATCCATTTAAACTGCATTTTTTTACATTGAATAACTTTTTATTACATTGAAAAGGAAGAGTAAAGAATCAGCTCATCAGTGAAAATTGCAATATAACAACAATAGGCTAAGAAAGGGACACTTGAAAGAAAAATACATAATCATGTGAAATAATTTTCTCCATTATTTGGACCTTCCCTTTGACTACTGTATTCAGTTCTGGCATCACATTAGATCAGTTAAATTGGAACTGGGCTGAGATGTAGGTAGAATATGAGCAGTGGAATTTAACAGAGGATTAGAAACAAAAACGTAAGGATGAATTACTGAAGGAACACAATATATTTAACCTTGAGGAAAAAGGATTGACTAGGACAAAGGTCCCCAACCCCCGGTCCGTGGACCGGCACCGGTCCACCGCATGCCAGCAACCAGTCCACGCAAACAAATGAAGACCTATCCACGGGATGCAGGCAGCATCCAGAACAACAGCCCCTCTATTCCACCCCCTCTAGTTCTCCATGGGACTAGTCCCTGGTGCCCAAAAGGTTGGGGACCACTGGACTAGGAGTCATGATATCTCTGTTCAAATACCCGATTAAAGCTTTATACAGAAGCAAGTCAAGCTTATTATCTATCATTTCAAAGAATAAGATACAAAACAATGTATTTAAAATACAGAAAGACTCCGTGCTAGGAAAAGTGGTCTTGATAGTACGACCACTTTGAACTAATTACCAAAGAAAATAGTAGGTTCAAGTACAGGTCAGAGAGCTTTTTGTTCGGGGTGCTTTAATTTAGAGTTCTGCACAGAGCAGGGAATTCGATTTAAGAGCCTAAGTAGCCTCTTTTCACTTTATGATTTATGATGCTATTGTTATAATACCCTGTATACCTTTCCTTCCTATGAAAAATCATATGTACCCCCCAAAGTTTGTTCCAAAGAGATGGGAACCACTCTGGACTGCTTTATGAGAACATAGACAGAGAATAAGAATTCTCCTTTCCACTTTATCAGGAAAAATGTATGTTTCTATAGATGCAAGAAGAATTCTATGGATTTATTTCAGTCACGGTTTCATAAATCATAAATTTTGACCTGTGTTAAAAATTAGTCTAGTGCCATGGATTTGAACCTCATGGACTTGAACCTCTTCTTTTATCATGACTAGTTCTCTCACAGGGAAGATAAAATTTGGATGACTAGTGGCACTTACATCAACTTAAGCCATTTCAAAAAAAAGTTATATTGACCTTATGCATCTCATTCCTCCCTTCATTCTTATTAGTTGCACACACTGTGGATGCTCATAATGTTGGGGTGCAGCTACTACTCTAATTTGTGCTTCTCTTTTCATGAAAGTGGTCCTCCGCAGACCGGAATAACAGAAGGTTGCTTCTGTAAAAATGGAACCAAACTCTTCAGTACCCATAAAGATATCTGTGTCTCTGATTGTGGTGAGTGTTCTTATTTAAGAAAAGGGGAGGATACCATAATGCAAAGGGACTGCTGGGCAGACCCGCCAGCTAGATGTCATCTCAGTGATTTCCAGGAAAGAAGATCAAAAATTATTTATTGAAAGGAGATTTTCACTTAAATAATAAATGATGGGTGGATCAAAACCATACACCCAATAACAGGGATATGTGAAACACTTTACTATAGATAAGGAGGCCTTGTCTATATCTACCAACTGCAGTACACAAAACTGAGTAAAAGATCCTGGATAACAGAGACCATTTGTATTAATATTCAAGATGTATAAAAATATGGTCTTCTTTTACACAGATATGGTTTCGTTCAGCAGAGGATTTTTTTCCCCTCCACAAATGCTTTCTAAAAAGTGTGTAACAATCCCTCCATAAGTATCATTTGGCAATGGATCAGCATCCTTACAGAATGAAGAACCTCTATCATTATTTACCCATGAAATCTATAAAATGGGACCACAACTTTCCTTGTGCTATCCAAAGTTCAGGTCACCTGACATTCCTAACATCTTCCTGTTGATTTTTGATCCAGGAGACAAAAGAAATTGCATTAGATTCCAGACACCTCAACAGTCGGTGGCCCTTTGCTTTCTAAACAGGTTACATTTCTATCCTTCCCATTAAATATAGCAGGAGAAGTATGCTGTAGATCCTATCAATTAAAGAATGTCAGCTTGTGGGACCCAGGAAGTGGGCCTTCTCATGTGCTGCTTATTCCATTTGGAACACTATTCCCCCTGAAATTAGAGTGGATCTGACCCTGCTAGCCTTCCAGAAAGCCCTTAAGCCATAGATATGTTTTAGTGTGTCGGGAGAACCCATAATATGGTTATTGCTTTCTTTAGACTGGTTTGGTTTCTCAGCTGCTGCATGTATTGCTGTGTTTTATATAATGTTCTATGTTGTTTTTAAATGTTATAAGCCATAGTCATTAGTAAAAAATATAGTAAAATATTATAAATCAAATAATTTCACTTAGATGTTCTTGGTGCAAAATATCCATTCATATATATACATTTTTTTCCAGGTTGTGTTGGACCAGATGGGTTACCCAAAGCGGTAAGTATTAAAGCTTTTATTGTTTCATGGGTGAAAATCTACAGGTAATAGGAGCTTCATGGATAATAATTTTTTCCAACACTTTTTCAATATTTGGGGAGTTTTAATGAAGCAATAGGAAAAAATTACATCTATTGTCTCAATTTCAGCTAGCAGCAGGAAAACTCACTGTACTAATTGTGCACTCCTTTGCTTGTATATCTCTTTTCACAGCCTGGAGAAACTTGGATTAGCAATTGCCAGAAATGTACTTGCGAGGAATATTCTCTTATGGTACAATGTATTGAAGAACCATGTCCTACCAAACCTACTCCTGTGGAATGTTCTTTTGAAGGGTTTGTACCCATCACAATATTAACCCCTGAAGAAAAGTGCTGTCCTCAAAAGCAATGTGGTAGGTACAATTTTACAATCCAATCCAATTTTACAATCCAATATTGTATTGTAAATGCTCAAGCTAATTCCAGTTTTCATTTTGGAAAGTCCCATTTATTAGATTACACTGGGTGCTTCAGTTTAGCCAATGCTCTGTGTTATAAATCATCTAGTAGCAATAGTACTGAGACTTATATACCACTTCACGGTGCTTTACAGCCCTCTCGCAGTTTACAGAGTCAGCATATTGCCCCCAACAATTTGGGTCCTCATTTTACTGATCTTGGAAGGATGGAAGGCTGAGTCAACCTTGAGCCAGTGAGAATTGAATTGCTAGCAGTCAGCAGAATTATCCTACAATACTGCATTCTAATCATTGTGCCACCGCAGCTCTTAGAGAAGTTAATCTGCCCAATATACAAATTTGCTTCAAAATGAGACAGGCAGCAAATAAATTTAATAATAAATAAAAATATAGGTGTACTTTAGAAGAGAATATATTTAGCTCCGGGTTGAACTGTGAGGTCCCTGGTGTTGTTTGAGCTTGGTGGTATTCTTGCAGATGTTTCATTACCAAGCTAGGTAACTTTCTCAGTGCACTGATGATGTTAACTAGTTTGATACTGAAACATCTGCAAGAAAACCACCAAGCTCAGAGTGCATCAAGACCCTATAGATGTATTTTCTAGTCTCTAGAACAGGGGTAGGCAACCTTGGCTCTTTTATGACTCGCTAATGCTTATAAGATACTGCTTTGCTGCTGAGAAACTCTGCCAATTCTGTTTTTATGATAATGAAGTTAAGCCATTGCAGCAAGGATTATAATTACAGTTATAATATTATAGCTTAATATCTAAAAAGGTTAAATCATGGCAACTGGGCCAAAGTTTATCAAAACTGAGACGTTTCATTACTCATCCAAATAACTTCTTCAGTCAAAATGAAAATTTGGGTAGGCAGAGAGTCATTGGAATAAACCAACTCTTGCCATACAGACTCAATCATCCAAGCCAAAAGTATCTAACAGGCTAAATCATGTCCATTGGACCAAAGTTTATTAAACTATAACTTAATCCACTTTTTGATTTGCTCAACATAAAGTATAGATTAAGTGATACTAATAAATATTAAAATACATTCTATTTAAGTCACTAATTGCTCTTCCTCCTTTTTCTTTTTCATTCTGTAGTGTGCAACACTTCTCACTGTCCCAAATCTATAGAAACCTGTCCACTAGGGTATGAATTAAAGAAGGAAAACTTGCCAGGAGGCTGCTGCATTAATACCACTTGTGGTAAGAATTGTGCCATCTTTAAAAGCAGTCGTTATATTGTTGTAATATTCTCCCCTGCCCCATATTCCAATGCTTGCAAAAACGCAGAAAGCATATTCATCCTCTCTCCTGGAAAGCATTATAGAGGAAATCTCTTTTTGTGGGCTTTTTGTATTTCCTGGTGTAAACTGATATTTAATCTACACAGGTTGATCAAGGGCATCTAAGGTTGTGTAAGGACCCACTTCAACTAACCACCCAAGAAAGCAGAACTGTTGAAACAGGGATTGTCTCAAAAGGATACTGTTATTAGGGGTCAGTGACAGTAGGGAAGTCAAGGCGAGATCTGGGGGAAATCCCGTGAAAATGGTTTAGTTAAGCAAACAATATTCCTCCTCCCACCAAAGTCATAATGTCCATTTGAAATTCAGCTAATCCACAGATAGTATGATGTGCAGGTAACTGGCACAGTTGGCATGCATCTCAAGGTCTTCTCCAGTTTTCCTTTCTCCGTAACCATCTCCCTGATAAGGGAGACACATTCCTTTCTCAAGGATAGAGGCCGGAGAGGGAAAGTAGAAAGCAAAAGTTATCCCAGGTTTTCCCTCCCCTCAGCAGAACGGCAGGCCCCGTTTGGGGTCCTGACAGGTTGAGCCAGTCCTTAATTCCTTATATACATCATTTCTGCTACTAGCCTGTTGGCACCATACAGTTTTAAAAGGACTGGTCTTTTCTTCTACCCTTAAATCATGTAAGGACTGTCCTAAATAAATTGACTGACCTTGCTGAAGATGCTAATTTGTATAAAATACAGATGGATGAAAGCAGTCTACTCCTAATATGTAAAAAAATATATTCTACCCCATCTCTGTTTAATCTCCATTTTTAAACACTTTATCAACATTAACATTTGCAATTCAATGTATTATAATTCATGTCATAGAAATAGCTGTTCTTCTAAATGAAGCATTCATTTTCATTGTCATTTGATCCTACTGCATATTGTTATGTAACAGTAAGAAAAATGCAAATAGGTAAATTCCAGCAGTGGTCTGAAACAGATAATGCAAAATTGCTTAAGCCATACTTGCTCGGAATATTCAGTATCGTACTCCAATATATATGGACTCGTATTTGAGATATGCATTGGGTAAGACCAAATGCTGTAGAATTCCCAAAGATTAAATTACTCAAGTATCCTACTCCGTATTGTGTGCTAAATAAAAAAAAATGTTACTGCACAACTCTTAAAAATAAACCTTTAAAGAGCAAATTGTATCATTTTATGTCATTTTCCTTCTCAGTTAATTTGATCTGTTGAGAACAAATGCTAAGACTAATTATAATATATCTTTGTGTCCCACAGTGAAAGTACCAGGCTGTGTTGTCAATGGAACGTTCTACAGTGTAAGTAATTTCCATGAAAATGAAGAATAGCACTACTTAAACAACTAATTCAAGTACAATATTAACAATGCACTTCTTATAGCAGGCCATTTTTGCTTCTCTGGTTTACTAAAGATTTTCAGGGATGACAATGGTAAAATTCTTCCTTTTGAAAATATAGAATCCTGCTCTTATTTGTATTTGTTCTCAGCCTTATCATTATTTATTTCATTTTTCTATCCTGTTCAACAAATGTAGTTCCCTTGTAGAAATACCATGGAATTAAAAACATTATGCAATCCATGGTTAACCATAAATCACAATATACACTAAGATGAAATCATTCATCAGTATTAAGAGTGAGAACAAAAGCAGTCATAATACAGCACTCAAAATCACAAGACCATAATAAAAATAAAAGCCAAATAGTGTGAGAACTGTTTTTTTAAAAAATAATAATAAAAAGATCGTCACCTGGCATCTTAAAGATTAAAACACAGTATTGAGCATGGCTCTTTCTGAAGAGCATATTACAAGTAGGTTGACTGATACAAATAAACTTTTTTCTTATGTTCAACACAACTTCCTTTATGAGGTGTTGTTTACTGTTATTTGGATATTAGCTCTATTGTAAACATCTCTTTCACTATCAGTAAAGCACACACTGTATTTCCAGGTATGAAATTAAGTTAAAATTATTTATTACTGTTTCACTTTTCTTCTTCTTCAGCCTGGGGCAGTCGTACCAGGAGGATTATGTGAATCATGCAGATGCTCTGAAAAGGAAGATCTAGAAAGCAACGTAGAGTGTGTGTCTCAAACATGTGACAAAAGATGCCCGCCGGTAAGCCACATTGTTCTTTTTTTAAAAAAAAAAAATTCCATGGCTTTGAAATTCTCTGAATCTATCCATTTACTCACTACTTCTAAAAAAAGGATCTGTGGTTTTATGAATTTTTCCCATTTTTTGAACTACAGGGTCATGAATACCAGGAAGTATCTGGAAAATGTTGTGGTCAATGTAGGCAGTTTGCTTGTGTTGTGACACTGGATTCCTATCCTGTCAAGGTGCTCAAGGTAACTAACAATTTTGCTAACTATATTATTCATCAAAATCAAGTTTAATCCACTCATATAACTAATACCGACCCAATTTTACAATCTTTTTTGTAACAGCTGTTAAACGAACACCAAGGTCAATAGGTGGACCAATTGTTCGCTATGGGTCATTTTGGCCGAAAATAAAAAATAAATGCCAGCTTTTGGCAAAACCAAATACAGTCACATGATTGCAGGATGCTGCAAATGGCCATGTATGGAGGCCAGTTGCCAAACACTTAAAGTGCAATCATATAATTGTGGAGGAAGCCCAGCCGTCAAAACTTTGAATGCCAATCGTTAGTAACTTTTGAGGGTCTATTGTAACTTTGAATGGTCACTAAGTGCCCAGACGTAAGTTGAGGACTCCCTGTACTGAGTTCTTAATAAGGTACATCCCTTTTTTAGGATTCCCTGGATGGACAGCCATAACTTAACCCTAGGGCCCAGGCCAAACTTCCATTGTTGGTGGGCATACCAAGCAACTGTTAGCATCAGTGCTGTTTTTGTAAAAAAAAAAAAAAAAGTGCCGGAACTCACACATGTCATACAGCCCGCCTTGCCTACCCTACAAGGTTCCATCCAAAAAAGGTGCCGGAACTCCGTTCTGGGCGTTCTATGAGAAAAAAAGCCCTGGTTAGCATCAAACTACATATGTGCCAATTTAACAAATCACATTGAACAGAGTTGAGGAATGTTAGGATCCATCCAGTTGTTGTATCCCCCAGCTGTTCAAAATTTTCACATCTATTATTTCGTATTTTGAGGACTCCTCTTACTGAACTGCATGCCACCCTCCTCTATCCCAATCCCAATTCTGTTCTCTAAGAAATTAAGGAATTTATGATCATGAACTATTCTTATGTTAACTTCTAAAACAAATAAATAACTACCATTGTGTCTATTTTCAGCCAGGAGAAGTTTGGCACTCATCAGAAAACAATTGTACTTCATATGAATGTGATCTTATTGAGGACCAATATGTTCTCGTCACTATCAAGAAAGCCTGCCCTCTCTTTGAGCCAAATGAATGCCGGCCTGTAAGTTTCATTGATCCAACAGTCTTTTATTTTATTATATCTGATTCTATGCAATAAAAGTCAATTTTATCAAAAGATTAAGTTAGAATTGGATTTATTATGGAAGCTTTACAACTGAACTATATCAGTTGAATTTAAGCAAAAGCTTCAGCCATAATCTGACATTCTGTTCCTAAAATACATTGTGATCTAAAAAGCTCTATAAAACTGTAAAATTGGTTGGCATTGTCAGTAATATCTGGCTTTACTGCACTAAAGGTGATAATATATTCAAAGCAAAGTGAATACTGAGATAAAGAATTAGTGGGAAAGCTTTTGTTGTTGTTTCATATATAATATTTATAGATGGAGTAGATGCATCAAGATATATAATATCCTTTTAGGACTATCACCAAATATTGTTGTTTTGTTTTTGTTTGTATTCCTCTGGAAGTTCTAATCCTACATGATACCTCTATGGGGAGAAATGATGGTTTTAACATCATAAATTAAAGTCTGAATTATTTCATTTTTTATAGGAGGATGTGGTATTAACTGAGGATGGGTGTTGCAGGTTGTGCAGACCTAAACGTAAGTTATGCAAGCTACATTAGCATAAGTGAAAAAAACTCAGATTCGTATCAGCCATAAAGCCAATTTTTGTGTTGCTATAGATTCTAGCCTTTCAGATGGCATTGGACTCCAATTCTATTCAAGCCCAATTGTTATAGTTGATTGGCAAAGTTGCTAGGATTTGTAGTCACAGAATTCCCTACAGAAACAAACTGATGTGGTTATCATCCACTTGTCACATCCAAAGCACACATAGATACTATCTTACATGCACACATTATACAGCAATCGTCAACTTACAACAGTAATTTAGTGACCGTTCAAAATTAAAACAGCACTGAAAAAAGTGACTTATGACCATTTTTCACATTTACGACTGTTGCAGCATTCCCACAGTGAATTTATCAAAATTCAGACACTTGGCAACTGATTCACACTTATGACTGTTGCTGTGTCCTGGGGGTCATGTGATCACTTTTTGCGACCTTTTAACAAGCAAAGTCAATGGGGAAGCCAGATTCACTTAATAACCATGTTACTACTAACTTAACAACTGCAATGGTTCACTTAATAACTGTGGCAAGAAAGGTTGTCAAGTGGGGCAAAATTCACTTAAGAACTGTCTTGCTTAGCAACAGAAATTTTGGGCTCAGTTGTGGTCGTAAGTTGAGGACCATCTGTACATGTACGCTTTCTTTTATTTTTTTGTTTGTTTGTTTTATATTTTGATCAGCGACTCAAGATTTGTTTTTACTTTTTCTTCCTCTTTCAGAAGAAAAACACTGTACACCAGCAAATATCACCAAAATAATAAAACACAATGATTGTAAAGCTTCGTCACCTATTGAAGTAACATACTGTGAAGGCCAATGTGAGAGTTTTTCAAAGTAAGTAACCTATAATTTTATTGCATGTTGGCAGCTCATTGTGAAATGACTGTTTAGAAAATCTTCACATGCCATGAGATATGAATGCAAAGAACCTATCTAAGATCTGGTTCTTAAGATATCTCTGCAAAGTAGTCCAGATGACATTTTACCTTCATCTTTCCAAAATCTGAAATGCAAATTCAGCTAAGACTCAATTCCATTGCTGGTGCATTGCCTATTATCTTAAATTATTCCAAATGAAGATAAAATTCTATTTAAGGCCTTTTTAGATAGATCAGGGTGCAGGCCTAGCTCCCGTTCCCTGAGGGAAAGAAATTGGCAAATGATCAAGAAATGGAAGATGTGGTGTCTGGCAGATGTCAAAGAAAAGGTAGAAGCAAGCAGGTGGGTGTGAGGAGAGAGTGGCAACAATGAACAAGGAGGAGGGAAGAAAAACGCAATGATGGCCCATCAACACTAATAATCTGAAGGACCCCAAAACTGATTCCAGCCCTGAAGGTATTCCATTGATAGAGATACTTTAGGTCAGTATCTCTATCTCCAACAGTGGTGGGATTCAAATATGTGAACAACCGGTTCTCTGTGTAGATGCCACTTCCAGAAGTCCATTCTGGGCCTGGGCAACAGAAAATTAGCTTCTGGATCTGCCGAAGTGGTGCAAACCGGATGAATCCCACCACTGGTCTCCAACCTTGACAACTTTAAGACTTGTGGACTTCAACTCCCACAACTCCTCAGCCAGCCATGCTGTGTGAGGAATTCTGGGAGTTGAAATCCACAAGTCATAGAGTTGCCAAAATTGGAGAGCCCTGCTGTAGGTTATAATGTTTTGACTGCCCAAAGCTATGCAGATATGCCAATTGAAAAGACAAAAATCTGATGAAACCATATAATGGTTGGTGAGGGGTGGTGGACTTCATCCTGCAGTAGCTTATCTCAACCTCAATTTGCTTTCATCATTCAGGTATTCATATGAAGCAAGCATGAT
Source organism: Protobothrops mucrosquamatus (assembly GCF_001527695.2). NCBI lineage: Eukaryota > Metazoa > Chordata > Lepidosauria > Squamata > Viperidae > Protobothrops > Protobothrops mucrosquamatus. Next base: position 253,272 of record NW_015386758.1, read on the forward strand.
GGATCATACATGCAACTGTTGTCAAGAGCAAAAGACTACGAAGAAGTATGTGACCTTGATTTGCCCCGATGGTTCCACCGTGGATTATTCTTACCTCCATGTTGATGAGTGTGAGTGTGTCAAGAGTAAATGCAACATTGGGCCCACTCCCACACCACATCAGCAGGAACAGCAGCAAGAGGTGTCCATGTTCCCACCAGACCAGCAGCAGCAGCAACAGCAGCAGCAGCAGCAGGAACAGCTGCAACAAAAGAAGCCATAAGAATAGAAACTGCAGCAGGAATGAAAGGGACAATCGAGACCAGTCTAAACATTTTCAAAAAGTGACCCAGAATTGAATAAAAGTTAAATTGTAATAAAACATAAAAGTTATGCTCAAGCAACATTCAACCAAATATTTCCTCTAGCTACTCTTCAAGAAAAGATTTTCTCTTCTGCATGCCAAGCATTTTGAAATGTTCTGACCTTTTCTTGGGTGTAGACTCAACTGAGACTATATGACTAAGTTGAAAAAAAAAACTTTGGGGATGGAAGGGAAAAGGGCTTGGTGTCGATAATTGGAGTCGGGGGTGAAGAAATAAAAAGGATGTATTGGTTTGGTTTGGGATCTTCTCTTGAGAAGCAACAATTCCTGCATTAAGTGACAGGTAGTACCATTTTAATTAAGACTGGTGGAGTTTTTAACCACTAGCCGACAGAAGCTAGACAAGATCTAAAAACTTTGAGTTGTGACAAGAACATTGGCTGGTATTTGCTAAAATGACAAGTGAAGCTTTCAGTTCCCTGGCATAATTTTTCTTACTGTGCTTCCAAATTTCTTTTTCTATAAACTTCATTTTTGCCTACTCTTTCCAAATATGAGACAGGCTATAATGATGTGAGATTCTTTGTAGATTTGTTACTATTGCAACAAGTGGGGGGGAAACCCGTGAATTGTGATTGCTGCTGAAGAAGACTGTTTACATGATACCATCAGCATAGAAGTTGTAGGAGGATCTGGATTATTTTTGTAATTGTTTACAGAATGGACTAATATATGTATATGCACACCAAAAGGTCATTGAAGAATTTTTGTAAACCGAAGTAATAAATAACAATAATATAACTTAGAATTTCTATTCTGAGTTAGTGAATTGTTTTTGAACATTTAATTACTATTTATTTGTTTCCAGAAAATAGATTTTCAGGGATATTTTCTTCTGAATAAAGGCTCTACTGTCTGCCACTAATGCCTGGTTGAGGGAAAATTTCATCTTTTATATTTGTTTTTTGTTTCTCAACAACTAAATGATTAATAAAATTTCAACATTTTGCAGAGGATATGCTTCTTGTATGTGTGTCATATGCGCCATACCAAATCAGTATCTCATTTAACTTTATTAGTAATATACTTTAAATAGCCAAAGAGCACATTTGTTTGCGTAACAATGTTATTCATATTGTGGCATTAATAATTCTATTTTGCATTGCTTAATATAGAAATTACCATCATCCCCCAACTTCTGTGCTGCCTCATTGGAGTGGTGAGAAGGGGGGGCTCTTCCTGAGAGAGGTAAGCAAAGAACACAGGGAGTACAGTCCAAGAGTACAAGTAATCCTCAACTTACAGTAATTGAGCCAGAATTACAGCTATTAAATGGGTAACCATGTGACTACAGGATTCATTAAGTGAACACCATAGTCACTTAAGAAATCTATTTTATTCAATTGGCTTTTTTTCCCTGCAAACTGGGAATAAATGCCAAAAACCAATAAAAAACATCAAAAATTGTGGTCATGCGACTGGAAGTTACTGCTAATGGCTGTAAACAGGAGCCAAATGTGAGCCAGTTGCCAAGCATCCAAAATCTGGATTATCAGGTTGAGGCATGTGGCTGATGGAACTTCAAAACTGTGTCATAAGTACCTTTTGAGGGATCTGTTATAATTTCAAACAGTCGCTAAGCGACCAGTCATTAAGCAAGGACTACCTGTATATACTCTCAATGAAGATCATTCCAGATACCCAGCTAAAGCAAGCAGGCGCCACCATTGAGCAGTGGTGATATAGGAAGATGCCAGAGGTAGATGATCACTTTAGTGATAATGGCAAAGACTTTGATTCATATTGCGTGGGAAGGCAAAGAGAAACCCTTCCTGTATTTTTACCAAGAAAATCACATGGATAGAAATTTTATTTTATTAATCAAATTTATATGGCCACCCAATGAAGGTGATTGATGACATAGTGCCAGATGATGAGCCCCTCAGGTTGGATGGCACTCATATGCTACTGAGGAAGAGCAGAGGATCTTTCACTACTGGTGTTTATGACATGGCTAGATTAAAGGCTTTGGGACATCTAGTGGCTGAAGTTGCCACACAGGAAAAGAAAATCTGAAACAGCAACAGACAGAATTACACTAGGGGCATGAACTGTAAGAAGCACAGGAAAGCTCAACACGGTGAAAGATGAAATGAAACAATTACAAATTGACATATTTGGCACCAGCAAATTGAGAGGGACTGAGATGGAGCATTTTCATTCAGAAGATCACACTCTTTATTACTCGACACATGAAAAACAAAGAAGAAACGGTCTTGCTTTTATGGTGAGGAAGGAGATAGTATGAACAGTACTTAGCTAGAATGCAATCAGTGATGAAATAAAATCGATTCAACTTTGTGGACAATCCTTTAATAGAGGATCAATCAATATAGAAGTGATCAACTTCTTTTTCTTCTGCATCAGTGAAATCAATAGAACATTCAAGCAAGATGTGCTGCTTGTGCTTGGAAACTGGAGTGCCAAAATTGGAAACATGAAAGAAGAAAATATAGTTGGATTCTACGGCTTAGGAAACCAAAATGAAGCAGGAGACTGACTTATCCATTTCTGTCACTCCAAAGATTTCTTCATAGCTAACAATGTCTATGAACAACCAAAATTATGCCTTTATGTATGTATATATGTACATCACTAAATTGAATATATAAATATCAAATTGACTATATTGTTGCTAAAAGGAGGAAGAAGAGCTCAATTATAGCATCAAGGACATGGCCAGGAACTGATCACAAATTGCTCACGTGCAAATTCCAGGGTAAGCTAAAGAACATAGATCCACCATTTTCAAAGAGAACATTAAGAATTGCTCTGAAGTCTTGCACTTCACTGATAGAGAAGCAAAGGAATTCTGAAATGAACTCAAAGAAGTTTTTAAGAATGAATGTGAAAAGAGACTGTCGAAAAAGAAAAGAAAAAAGCAAACCTGTCAGAACAAACCACGGAAATTGCCAAGAAGAGAAGAGAAGTCAAAGCCAGGAAAGACAAAAACCTCAGAAAGAAACTTAAAGGGTTTCAGTGAGCTATTAAAAGAGACAGGAAGCTGTATTATAGCAACATCTATAAAGACATTGAAGATGGAAACTGACATGGAAAACAAGGAAAATCTTTCAAATGATCTCTGAACTCAGAAAAAGGTTTCAGACTTGAACTGGAATGCTAAAAGATGTCAATGGACAAATAGTAACAAATTCAAAGGAGACCAAAGGAAGATGGAAGGAATATAATGAAGCACTATATAGTAGAGATATTAACTTCCAAGATACTTTGGAAGATATTTCTTACTTACAGGAATGTCTAGTACTAAAAAGATGAAATTAAATCCACCTTCTGGCCATTGCCAAGTTAGAATGTTATAGGAACTGATGGAATACCCACTGAAATATGGCAAGCAACAGAAGAAGAACCAGGCAAGGTTCTAACCGAGCTATGCTAGCAATTCTAAATAATGGCACAGTGGCCAGTTGATTGGAAGATGTCAACCTACATTCCAATATAAAAAAGGAGACTTAACAGAGCGTGTAAACTATTGCACAGTATCCTTCATTGCCATAGTATGGAGATAATTTTACAAAACAGACTGCTCCAGTTCAGCGAAGAAGTGCAACAAGACTGCAAAATCTCTCCTTATTCAACCTATATGCTGAATATATATATTAGGGGAAGATGGATGGAATTCAATACAATTTAGCCCTAACCTGTTCTTTCAAGTCTCCTAATGATGCACTCATTGTTGCTATAACTGAGTCCTTGTGCCTTGCTATTAGTAGCCCCTGTGTTCTTTTTCCTTCTGCCTTTTCCAGCACCGGAGCCCTTTCCAGAAGGCCAGGTCTTTGCATTATGTTTCTGAAACAGGATAAATTGAACGTGGTTATTTGTGCTCAAGTGAAAACTTTGGGTTGATCTGTTTGATGTCCACAGTGTTCTCAGGGGTCTTTTCCGACTCCAAAGTTCAAAGACATCAAGACATACTTTTCCTATCCTGCTTTTTAAAAGTCCAACCTTCACTTCCATAGAGTATCCCAAGGAATACCATGGCTTGCATAATACTGATCTCTGTAGGTATAAATGTTAATAACAATAACAATAACAAGTTGGAAGGGACCTTGGCGGTCATCTATTCCAACCCCCTGATCAGGCAGGAAACCCTATACCATTTCGGACAAATGGCCGTCCAGTCTCTTCTTAAAAACTTCCAGTGTTGGAGCATTTACAGCTTCTGGAGGCAGGTTGTTCCACTGGTTAATTGTTCTAACTGTCAGGAAGTTTCTCCTTAGTTCTAGGTTGCTTCTCTCCTTGGTTAGTTTCCATCCGTTGCTTCTTGTCCTGCCTTCAGGTGCTTTGGAGAACAGCTTGACTCCCTCTTCTTTGTGGCAGCCCCTGAGATATTGGAACACTGCTATCATGTCCCCCCTCGTCCTTCTCTTAATTAAACTAGACATACCCAATTCCAGCAACCCAATGTTGCCAAGGTCTTCCTGGCTGCTGTACCAAGTGCTAGTCTATGGTGTATTTCTCGACTGCTTGTTCCTTTTTTGTTGATGTTTGATCCCAAAAGGCAGAAGTTGTCCACCACTTCAATACCTTCATTGCCAATTTTAAGGCTGGTTGTTCTACCTCTTGTCATTAGTCTGATCTTCTTTAAATTTAATGTTCTTCTATGGATAGGGTTGGAAAATATCCCACGTATGTCTTTTCTAACAGTAAACTGGATGGACTAATGGTTTGACTTAGCACAAGATAATTTTCTATGTTACACTGGTAAAAAGTTAAACTGGGCAGGAAAAAGAAGGTGAAGGATTATTTTTACTAGTTGAGTATTTCTATATGGAACTTGCACCCCTCTTTTACTGTTAAAAAGATTACAGTATACAGTTGTACAATGTATGAATTAAACATAGAGTATTCTAGCACAAATCCCTATCACAGGACTTGAAAAAGCAGCCCAATCCAAAAAATACAACAAACAAACCCTGTGAAACCCACAAACAAGTTATGTGTCTAATTTTTTTTAAAAAAAGTAAAATATATTTCATTTCTTGAAAGAAGTACACAGTCTCTGATCCTCACTTTTTAAACTTGCAAACAAACTGAAAGCAGAAATAAATTGAAATGCAGCTTTAAGACATAATTTAAGACAACTTAAACCTGAACATGGACAATTCATTCTTAAAATAATAGAACTTGATATAGTGCTTGGCCAATGCCATTCCTGCATCATAAGGCATGCAGACAAAATACTAAACAGCCTTTTTCTAAAAGTTTTGATCACATGCTAAACTGACACTAGAGGGCAATGCAGCCATGGTTAATAACCTGACTTCCAATAGAGGCATATTATAAGAAGATATTGCTTGAAAGTGGAACACTTTTATGATGCAATTATATTTAAATGCAGTCCATCCAGGTTTGATAGAAGGTGATACTTCAGACTTGATACTGAAAAGCCATTTGATAACAGGAAGATCTGCAAAGTAAAAAATCAACATTTGTATTCCAACATATTAATAAAAGCAGTAATTCTGTTTTGATGATTATGGATTTCCCAATTTAAGATATCAATTACATAAAACACATTTTGTCCATATGAAATTATTGAAATTCTAAAAAAGATTCAGTACAACATATCACCATGGGATGGGAATTAACATTCTTTTGGGAAGGAAAGCATCACTTGGATGGAACAATGAGATATGTGATATATACAGTCATATTAACTATATGAGAACAATCTGATTTTCTGGTTTTTCCTTGCTTTACAGAGTGGATGGGCATGAATTTCAGAATGCTAAACCCATGTTAAGTCTTACACTGAAGTTTTGCATGTTTCCTGCATCAAAACGAAAGAAACTATGCCAACAATTTTCAGTTGTAGATAAATAAATTCAGAGAAGCACAAATAGGAGATTCAGGAACCTCATTTCCCCTGTGTCTCTTGGGATAGCATAGTAATAATAGTGAGTTATGAGGATGCATACAAAAAACTAAGATGTTTGTTTAGGAGTAAAATGACTCATGAGGTAAATCTAACAAATTATAGAAGATCCTATAGTTAAAATACAGGAACCCCACTCGCTTCTAGTACTGATGATGTTACAGAGATGAGTAATAAAATGTCTGCAAGAAAACAATTAAACTTAGAGAGCATCAAGGACTCCATAGGAAAACTGGCAGTTTATAATCATCAGTCTTAGATTTATTTTACTTTTCCTGTCTGGTTAGATCAACTCTATTTTAAATTTCCTTTTTCCCTCTATATTTTATCATGCCTCAGAGATATTTCTTAAAATAACATCTATGATATCTGTGACCTCTGTCAGGACAGTTGAGTTCAGCTATACTGTGCCGCCACACATGCACTCCAGTTTTCTCCTAGAATACACCCGTTAGGTAAGTAATTGCAGAAAAACTGATGGTTCCATCATGTAGCCCGATCAACTTCACATAAATAGAAGCATTCTTTGTTATATAATCTGGTTCACTGTTCCTTGGCCAATCTTTAATTAGGACAAAGATTAATTTGAGAATACTAGATCTTTCAGGAATAAACCATAGAAGAAAAGGGCTATTGTCTATGAACTTTTATGAAACTGACAATTTACAATGCTGCAGTTCAAACAAAAATCCTATAAAGCCTTAACTATTACTTAGGGGTGATGAAACACCCTATAGATACTGACTTTGTAATTATACATGTTTACAACTGCAGCAAACTTGGTCCTAATAAATAGATTAATTCTATCTTTGGTGAAGTTACAGCAGATAGCAAGACCTAACTGATCTTGGTTGATCTTGAAATGGTGAGTCAAGGTAGATCTGGTTAATACTTGGATGGGAAAGCACCAAGGAATATCCAAACTATAAGCTATAACATGGAATTTTGAAAAACATTCTGGTTTCTAGAGTGAGCAGCTAAATTTATTGAATCATAAGATTTGAGGAGACTCTAGATATCTTCTAACTCAACTTTGCAGATTTGCCTGCCCTCAATAGTATCTGCCAGTCCCACATGTTTTAGTAGTGTAGACATCCTTCAGATCCCTTCCTTGAAACAACATAAACTAGTGGGAACCAGAAGAAAATCTGTGTTCCATTCCAGTGTCTGCCCCCTGAAATGACCTTTCTTCCCTCATTCCCTCATATGTTTGGGGCCCACCCCACTGGCCTTTTGAAAGACTTCATAAACCTGGTTCTGTCTTTGGGCATTGCAGTCAAGTTAATTGAGGTTCCTGCCTGGATGAAGAATAATATAAATTTGGATTCCCAATCACCTATTTTTTTTTAAACTGAACTAGTTATTTACTTGTTTGTTGATTGTATGTTATCTAGAAACACATTTTTTTGAGCTGGATGACCATATAAATTAAATAAGTAATAAATATATTTTGTGCCCGGAGCACAAATCCTTAGTCCATCCCATATAAATAGCTATCCATCCTTTGTCTGATTGCACCAGCAACTCCAGGAAATAGGTTGTTCCACTGTTTAAGAACTCTCATAATTAGAAAAATCCTCAGTTTAAGTTTGGATTTCTCTTTGTATTGCTTTCACCCAGCGGTTCTTATCCTAACATCAGGTACCTCAGAAAATAAATCAGTTATTGAAGTGGACCTGCATTTACTGGATAGAGGGAAGAAGATACCAACATTCATTTTGTTTAACAATCAATAACAAAGTATATAAAATCAAGGGTTTGGTTATTAGTATGTATATATTATGACTAAATGTTTGTAACTAATAGAACTCCTATCCCACAGAAGATCCCACTCTCAGTGATGGAGCACCTTCCTTCAGAAAAGCCTTGGGGTCTAATAAAGCAATCCTAGCTGCTTCCATTCTTCTTTAGCAAATATAACTTTATTTATTTATTTATTTATTTATTTATTTATT
>NW_015386758.1:262681-275975 GCF_001527695.2 Protobothrops mucrosquamatus
CCCGAGCCGCCAGTACCAGCCAGGAGGGGCACGGATCCAGCAAACATGTGGTTGCATTCAGTCTCCCCAGGACACTGTCCACGTCGTCAGGAGTCACAGAGTCAAACTCCTCCCAAATAACAGTCTCAAGACCTGCTCCTGTCACCTCCCCCGGGGCCACCCAGTCGGAGTCCAAACCCTCTCGGATCCGAGCGACTTTCTCATGAAAACCTGATCCAGAAGATGGAAAGGCCGTTTACAATAAATGCAAGTAAGAATTGGAAGTTATAAAGGGAAAAGGAATTAGGATCAGCTTTTCTACTAATGAGAGCCTTCCAAGCAAAAGTCAGCTCAAGAAACATCTTGACAAAAGAAAAGGTGCTGCCTTCAATCCCAATTATATTTATTTAAAATTGGATTTCATTTAATGGTTGAGATCCAGAAAAAAATGGAAAGACATTTGGAACTTAGAAGTCATCTCAATGTTCCTAGGATGTCTTGCAACAACAACATCAACAACAAAAGAATGAAAGGAAGTTAGGGAAATTCCTTCTTAGAAGAACAACATCAACTCAACAAGCAAGAAAATTATTTTAGTGTTTCGGATGAAAGCTACTTGCCTTCTAAAAGTGCATTAGTTTACCTGATATTCCATCTTTATATGCAATCTAGTCTATAATCGAATTAAATAATTATTGATTACTTATCTATGTTTTAATAAATACAGTGCATAAATGAAGTTTAATTAAGCAAATGTAAAAATTGTTTAAATGCATTGAATACTCCATGAATCATTTGATGAATCACAATACAATAATAATTTTAAAAAGTGTTAAACTATTAATATTCTGTTCCACAAATTAACAGGTACTCTTTGTCAATGAATCACTAACAATTGATTAAATTATTTGAGCCTAAACTGATTAATATAAGTTTAAATCTGAGAAATGTTTCCCATGCTTTTCCCAATCAAGATCTAACATGTCTATTCTCTGGACATGTTAGATTTCATTCTTTCATTCTCTACTAATTGCTAGATATTTCCTAAGCAAAATCAAAACAAAACAAAACAAACAGACAAAAAAAGCACATATAGTTCTAGATGCATAGTTCTATTTCTGCTGCTTCTATTTTCTGTTTTTATTTTCTCTTATAGTGCTGTCAAAAGTATCACCCTTGGCTATAAACAAATGCCAGAAGTTTTCTGTCCATCAGCAGCACAAACCTATTTAAGAAAGTTTTTATTTTAGATGGTATTGAAGTCCTATAGTCAGTGACATTTCCTGCTACAAACCACTAGTTTAAACTGAAGAACGTAATGCAGATCCTGGTGGCTTGCTATTCAGGTAGAAAGACATATAGACTAAAATTGCATAACTAATTTAATGTAACTAATTCAGCCCCTCCCTGACCAGTTTCCTAAAATGCTTGGTCACTATGAAATAAGAAAAGAAATCACGGTCTAAGAGAAGAGAACGTTAATGTATTCCTCAGTACTGAAGCAACTTAAATTATGAGAAGCCGTAATCAAAAGCAGTTAGGATAGATTAAGATTAAACCTCATTCAGTTTCTTACATGAAAATCCTCATATGTTATTTAAAACTAGAAAGGAAACTTCATCCTCCCTTGCGTGATCCAGAAGTCAACAAAAACTCTAAGCTTCTCTTCATTCTTGACATCAGATTTTGCACGCACACACACACGCAAACAAACAGACAAGCCTTGTAAATTCTGGTCTGAACAGGATCTGCTTCCTCCTATCTTCTCATATATTTGAGCTGTGATCCTAGCTTTCTGCAACTTGACATTGACAAGGCAGAATGTGTCAGCAAAAAGCCACAACACATCCTTCTTAAAATACAAATGTCAACTGAAAAGATTGTAACATGAGTTATGGGAATGTCCTAGAGTTTTGACTTCCTGAATAGAAGAGCAACATTTGAGATGTTGGATTACATGGTCAAATATGGGCGCTTCCATCACCTGCCATATCATGAGAGGATATGTACATATGGTGTCCCAGCTATCAAAGATATTGCTCATGTTTTACTTGACCATCAATTGTATGCCTCTCTTAGAATTAGATATTTAACATCCCTACTTGAAAGATCCCATTAGAATCTGAATCACAAATTATCCTATTTCTTCCTGGGCCTTAATGTATGCATTATTAGCAGAGCTACTTAGTTTATAGTTAACACAATTGAGCTAAGTACCCGTTATATCGAAATGTCCGGGGTTTCCCGTAAAGGCGATGTATTTATCTGAATGCTGATTCTTTGTATTTACCATATTTATGTTTCATTATTAAATTTTATCTATTTTACCCTGGGATTATATCCTGTGTTTTACTTTTATTTTATATTTTGATATGGTCTTAAGACTAATCAATTAATAAATTACTAACACTAGATTTCCTGAAGAGGAGTGGGAATAATGAATCAGGAACAGAATTCCATTCTTGATAAGTAAGTAAACGCTGTGCATAGCACCCAAGTCAACCTCATTCATGGCAAAATATGTTTTGATTTTTATTGCTCTAGATTTTACTCACTTTTATTTATTTGAGCAAAAGTGTTCCAATAGTCTGTTCACCGTCTATTGGGTACAGGGAAGCAAAGATGCAGGTGATTCTTTTTCATCCTTCATTTGAAGTGGCTTTGCTATTTCACTGAGCAATGATTCAAAAGTTCAATTGAGGCTGCTCCCCAGCAGAGTTGCCCAATCTCTATACTTTTGAATTTCCAGGCATTTCTGAAAAAGGATCACATGCTGTGGCTGATAGTATTTATTTTCCAGTGTAATTTGGCCTCAGTTTTAGAAATGCACAAGTAAAGAGCCATAGTGGCGCAGTGGTTAGAAGGCAGTACTGCAGGCTACTTCTGCTGATTGCTGGCTGCCAGCAGTTCGGCAGTTCGATTCTCACCAGCTCAGGGTTGACTCAGCCTTCCATCTTTCCAAGGTCAGTAAACTGAGGACCCTGATTGTTGGGGGCCATATGCTGACTCTGTAAACCACTTAGAGAGGGTTGTAAGCACTGTGAAGCAGCATATAAGTCTAAGTGCTAGTGCTATACACTCAAAAGGGCATATCAATCTTTTATTACTGTCACAGAGCAGTGTTAAAAATTAAAACATTTAAATAAAATGAAACAAAACAAGACATAATAATATATTACAGTTAATGGTGAGATCATCGATGGGTGGGCGAAGTCTGCCTAATTTTACAGATAGTATATCAGAACTGAACGAAACTGTACCAGACTGATCTGATTGTAACAGCTGTACATAAAAGAGATCAGAATTTCCCAAATATTTTGGCAGGTAAGGAGTTATAAAATTGGAAGTAAAATGGGGCACTCTCTTTAGATTTGTGGCCATTAAACAAATTAAAGACAATGCAAAATACATCAGCAAACATATATTAGAATAAGACAGAGAAATCACAGGGTACAAGATCCATACATGTACTGATGCCTGTATGTAAACTCAAGAAGGAAAGGTCAACTCATTTTACTTTAGTACTTTTGTCAGGAAATGTACATTGTCACTGAAGATGATTATTAGGATAGTGTTAGGTAGAGCTTCACATGCAGTTTCTTGAGACTTACATTCTTCTATTTGCATTTTGAGAAATTTGAGGTCAGCTGGTAGACATTAGGGGGTGCCTTAAATTTAGCAGAGGCTTAAGACACTTATTTTCACTCTTGAAACCCCAGGCCCATCATGCCCATTTTAGAAGTGTAGTTTTAAGCCTGCTAGACAAAGGTGGGAGTAGCCCTCAAGGCTAACAAAGTGTGTAAACTCCTACTTTAGGCCTTTGCTGTATTTTCACACAAAATGATGTTTTCGAATTTGGACTCCACTTGCCCTACAAACAATGTCCAAGATTAAGAAAATGAAAGGGTGTAAACATAGAAATCTGTTGAGAAAAACGGGAACACAATAATAAAACAGTCAAAGAAACTGTTGTAAACTGGGACCTACTTATTCCTCATAGCCAGCTGATTCAATAGTCTTAGTGTGGTACTTCAGACAAACTTTTGTTTCCACACAGCCTTCAAAAGCAACCTCACACAGATAGCAATTGTAATAACACCGATATTACTTAGCACTTGTCACCATGACTAAATCTTGATTTTCAGGAGTGTCTCGTCCTGTAAAATAGTATTAAAAATATTCAAGGTTGAATCCTGTAGAGCCTTGGGGTACTTCCAAAATGAACAATTTCTGCAACCCTCAAAAGATTGAATGCAATATAGAATGCTAAAAGTTGTTCATCTTTCCTTCCTTAATTGTGAAAAGAAAGAAGAAAGATTCAGTACAAAGCACAAAATAGTTACAAAACAACAATGTTTGGATCTCCTGGGAAATTCCCAAATGCAGGCATGCTTTTGCTATTTTTTTTTTAAGTAAGTTTCTCTTCTACTTTAAATGCTTTTTGCTTCTTACCTTATTAATCTTTTTAATCTATCTGTCTGCCCTGATCCAATATAACATACTTTGAAGAGTGAACAATACTGATAAAAAATGAAAACAGGCAATTTCTAGATGCACACACATACCATGCAAAAATGAAAACAGCCAATTTCTAGATGCACACACATACCATGCAAGTTATGTTCAATAATGGCAGGTGTCAAGTATCTGTCTGAAGTCTTGCAGATGAAAGCATCATCTCCATAGTGAAATGAGATGAGTTCCTACTCATTACACATGCTTGAGAGCTTGCAATTATAACCAATTTCAGTATAACCCGTGTCACTACCATTGTATCCATTATTATACAGTGGCAACCTATCACTCCCTTCTACTGGATGGGATACTGGAAGATACTCTACTCACAGCTCCTGAATTGCCATAGAATTCACTGGCATGATTAGATCTGGAATTCCCATGCAAAATGGTTGACCTGCCAGCATATGAATTTGGAATGCAAATGAGATGTTCCACAATGATAAGTACAGAAATAAGGAGAAAAATTAGCAATTTATTTCTCTTTCTCTTTTTCCCTCTCTCTTTTGTGAAGCGGGTAGATGGATATTTGTTTAAGCATGGACTTGAGAAGGCAGGATGACTGAGGCATATAAGCACTCACTGATCAATAGTGGGTAGAAAAGGGTAGAAAAGGCAAAGAGTCATTGATGACTGAGGCATATAAGCACTCACTGATCAATAGTGGGTAGAAAAGGGTAGAAAAGGCAAAGAGTCATTGATGGTGCTCTTTAGACTTACAAAGATATACCGTATATACTCGAGTATAAGCCGAGTTTTTCAGCCCATTTTTGGGGCTGAAAAATGCCCCCCTCGGCTTATACTCGAGTCAGCGTCTCGAAGCAGCTGCTGCTGCCGCCGCCACCAGGCAAGCCACGGTGGCTCGCCGCTCGCTCCCCCTCCCCTGGCGCTGCGCTCCACCTGCTTGCCCGGCGGCAGCGGCGGCAGCTCGCCGCTCGCTCCCCCTCCCCTGGCGCTGCGCTCCGCCTGCTTGTCCGGTGGCGGCAGCGGCAGCTCGCCGCTCGCTCCCCCTCCCCTGGTGCTGCGTTCCGCCTGCTTGCCCGGCGCCGGCGCCGGCAGNGCTGCGCTCCGCCTGCTTGCCTAGTGGCAGCGGCCGCAGCAGCAATGAGCTGGGCCAGCGTGTTCCTGCCACCGCCGCAGCCACCCGGCTCATTCCCGCTGCTGCCGCCGCCGAGCTCATTGCCGCCACCGCAGCCGCCCGGCTCGTTCCCGCCGCCGCCACCACCGCCCAGTGTGTTCCTGCCGCCGCCGCAGCCGCCCGGCTCGTTCCCGCCGCCACCACGGCCACCCAGCTCGTTCCCGGCATCGCCCCGGCCTGTGATGCTCCAGGTACGGCCCTCCCCCCTTACCTTCCGTTCCCTGCGGCGCTGCGTGTCAAGGCCGGGACGGAATACCCCGGGCCGCCACAGCCAAGCACGAGAGGGAACGCCAGATGCCTCGCGCGAAGGGGGGAGGCCTGGCGACGCTGCGTCCTGCCGGGCGCTCACTGACAGGGCCGGGGGGGCCGAGGCGGCCAGGGAGGAACAGCCAACTGCCGGCAACCAGCCGGAACTGCTGGGGCCGGCCCGTATTGAAGAATACGGCCGAATTTACCCGGCCTGGCCAAGAAAGGCGCACCTCCAGCCTTCCCCGCAACCGTGTGTGTGCTGAAAAATGCCCCCTCGGCTTATACGTGGGTCACCAATTTTTCCCAGTTCTTTGTGGGAAAAGAGGTCCCTCGGCTTATATTCGGGTCGACCTATACTCGAGTATATACGGTAAATGTTCCTGGACATCCTGATGTCAAATAATGAAAAATAGTGTTTAAAAAGATCCTGGCTGAATTTTTGGTATTATTTTAATCAGATTCAAAAAGATTCAGAGATAAAAAAAATGTGTTGCATGAAAGAACTCTATTTGTACATGCTTATATTTGCTTCCCTATTTGCAGTTGTTTATTCACTGCTGACTGATTGATTCTAAACATTCTCAAACTTTGATCCCTTTCTAGAAAATATAGCTTTGTCCTGAATTGGCAAGATCATGAAAGAATTACTATAATAAATAGAATCATTTTTAGCCACCAGCAACAATAAAAAAATGTCGGTTCAAAACGGTGTCAGTACACACCTCCAAGATAAATAAAATCCGCACACATTATATTTTCTACTGTCTTCCTAGAACTGTGTTACAACATAAATGCCTCAGAGAAATGGTTACAACTCCAAGAGAACTACATGCTATCTGAATTACTAGGCTAAATGTTCTATGGCCTTTGTTTTTTATTTCCTTCATGCTACATTTCACAGAAAACTATAAAAGCTAGCTAGATGTCAGGGAGCACATTGCCCAGGACTGAATTATTTGTTCTTTGTTAATATCAGCATCTTCAGTTGCAATTCAGGTCAGGGTCCAATAACATGTTACCTTAAAGGCCTGGTTCTTTCACACATAACCAACCTGGGAGGCAAGGGAAACAATATGGATCAAAATCCAGAAGAGAGGATAAAAAGCATGAACCCTGTACACTGTACCACCCTATACAATTATTTGCATAATAATAATAATAATAATAATAATAATAATAATAATAATAATAATAATAATAATAATAATAATAATAATCATAATCATAATCATAATCATAATCATAATCATAATCATCATCATCATCATCATCATCATTATTATTATTATTATTATTCACCATTAGTCAATTGCAAAAGGTGGCCTTACTAGGAACTGCTTCCATCCTGCAACGATATCTGTAATACCATCAAACATCCACATCTGCCTATCCCAGGTTCTTGGGAAGGACTCGATAGGTAGACAAAAATGCCAAATCCAGTCTGAACATCTGGCTGACTGTGCGATGATGATGATGATGATGATGATGATTATTATTAATAATAATAATAATAATAATAATAATAATAATAATAATAATAATAATAATAATAATAAAGAACAAGCTTTGTTCTTTATTTAATGTAATTTGCAGCTTGCCTTTTCATGCTGCCCATGTCAACTTTTTTGCGGGAGCAGGAAAATTCAAGTTTATTCACTGATGAATGGCTCTATTAATTGATGAATGGCTTCTGAATAGTTTGCTAGAAATCTTTTACAGAAGCAGTGAACTTCAGTTATATTTTGGCATACAGGTAGTCCTCAACTTATGACCACAATTGAGTTCAAACTTTCTGTTGCTAAGTGAAACATTTGTTAAGTGAGTTTTCCCCATCTTAAGTGAATCATTGTAGTTGTTAAATTAGTGGCACGGTTGTTAAGTGAACTTAGCTTCCCCATTGACTTTGCTTGTCAGAAGGTCGCAAAAGGTGATCATAGGACCCTGGGATACTGCAACCGTCATAGATACACGTCAGTTGCCAACTGTCTGAATTTTCATCATATCACCATGGGGATGCTGCAACGTTGTAAGTATGAAAAACGGTCATAAGTCAGGTTTTTTCAGTACTATTGTAACTTCGAACGGTCACTAAATGAACTGTTGTAAGTCAAGGACTACCTGTATTTAAGTATGCCTTTATTACACTCACACTATAGATTTTTAAATGAATATAGATGCTATAATATCTATAATCTTCTAACAACATTCTTTCAAATTACACTCAGGTAGATGTTCTTAATGCTATTAAGAAAATAGAAAAAAATTATACACCAATCTCAGATTTTGATGTAGTGGTATATTTTGAGAAATTACTTCATAACTTCATGAACATGTATGGATTTCAACTCTTAAAATCCCCAGCAACACTGGCCATTGTTAAAAATTCTATTATAATGGTACCAATAAGATACTGTAAGTCTGGGTTAAGAGAATCTATGGTTCATTATACCTGCACCTTTTGGTCTAAATGGGAGTATTGAGTAATGGCTCAGAATAGATAAACAACATGTTCCAGGTTCCCTAATAGCAATTTCCAAGAAATAGGAGGCACCATTTATAAAATCAATGCTCACATTGTCCCAAGCATTTAGCATGGTGGTATTAAGACTGAAATCCTATTTATACAAAAGTAAGCTCCGGGGATACAATGGATGTTACTGCAAAGTAAATATTCTTAGGATTTTATTATACTGTTTATTTTCTTCTCCAGATTTATCAGGTTCTTTCTTTGCTTAGCAATAATATATGTGGGCAAATTTTTTTCAGCTTCATTCTATGTGCAGTTAAGTCTTATTCTGCTTGGATGAGTTTTTCAAGTTGTAGAACAGAAGGCAAAATTAGAAAAATTAGTGAAAGTACACATAGAGTGCCAGCTGTTATCCTAACTAGCATTTTGGAATCCTAACACATGTTTGACAGATGCAATCATCTTACTTTCCTTTATTCATTGGCAGCTGTTGAACAGCAATGTTGTTCCCTATTCAATATTGAGCTTAACTTACTGTTTTGCAAAGTAAATACATTTCTAGATCTTCTTTCAGTCCCCTAGACAAAATGGGATGACGGGGTTTCAGACCACAAGGAACACACAGAAGTAAGTTACTGGGAAACATAACTAGACTTTGAAGCTTGCTTTGAGTCTTCGTCCATTACCCTGCTCATCTTATACTGAAACCTTAAAATAGTAATCTGCCTAATGGCACATTGGAAGAGGGATGTTGGAAAGCATAAGGTTAGGAAAAAAATTGAAAAGAAGGACTAGGGGTGACATGTTAGCAGGGTTCCAATATCTAAAGGGCTGTCACAAAAAAGAGGGGATCAATCTATTCTCCAAAACACCAGAAAGCAAGACAAGAAGCAATGGATGGAAACTAATCAAGGAGAGAAGCAATCTAGAACTGGGGTCCCCAACCCCCAGTCCATGGACCAGTACCGGGCCACGGCATGCCAGCAACCGGGCCACACAAACGAGCAAAGCCCCATCTGCGGGATGCAGGCAGCACACAAAACTACACCACCTCCGGTCCACAGAAAAACTTCTCTCCACGGAAGCAGTCTCTGGTGCCCAAAAGGTTGGGGACCACTGGCCTAGAACAAAAGAGAAATTTCCTGACAATTAGAATAATTAATCAGTGGAACAATTTGGCTCCAGAAGTTGTAGGTCCTCCAAGGTCCCTTCCAATTATGTTATTCTGTAAATTCAACATAAGAGTGATTATGACATTATATGCTAGGATGAGGATACTGAGCCCCCTTGCTCTGGCCAGGAAAAGAAACTTTGTTAACAGAGCCTAGAGCTACCAAATCTGGGTTACAAAACACAAACTGTAGTTCAGAGCCTTTATAGTCACAGGGTTTACATACTTACTTTCTTAGTCTCTTCGGAAAATGGCTTGTTAAGAGCTTTTTGGATATTAAGAATCTCCTTCAATCCTTAGCAAAAGATGTTTTATGCAAGTTTAAGGACTTTAAAAAAAATATTTTGTAATAAACAGGAAAGGGTGATTGGGAAGTTGGTTTGGGGAAGTTACAAATGGACTAAGAGGCCAGATTGATTTTAAATAAGTTTTTGAAATTGAGTATAAGAAAATTTCCTGTGGATTTTTAAATATCCTATTAAAAATATATGAGGATTTTGAAATTAAGTATAAGAAATCTTCTCAAGGGAAAAGGTTTTCAGTTAGAGACAAATATGATAAGAATGGAGGTTGGACACTAGAGGGAACCCAAAAGAATTAAAGATTACAATTAAAAGAGAAAATGTCCACTAATGCAGGCTGGAGCAGCATATTTTAACTCTGGAAGAACTCAAGATTATTGGGGAACCATGCACACAAAAGTTTCTCTTAAGATTATCTGTTATTATAAAAATGGATTTAAAAGAGATAATAGAAGCAGATAAGACTGAGATGAAATGTTTTGAATGTGAATTTAAAAATGACAAGTTAGAAGAATGATATAAAAAAGATGTTACACTAGATTCACAAATGAGACTGGCTGATATCTTAATAATTAAAAGGAATACACAAATATGAAGAATGGTTTGGATATTTTTCTTATCTTGGACTTAGAAAAGAAACATGTTAAATTTACGAAGGAGCTCCTGAGAAAAGACAAAAAGAAAATAAAAAGAAATCAATTTTTGGACATTATTTTAAGGGATTAAAGATCAAGATTTTAAAAAGCAAATGGAAAACATTTAAAGAGCTTATTTTATTGCAAGGTCCCAGTCCCTTACTTGAACTTGAGATATCATATCAATCTAATCAGATAACCCAAGCGGAGACTTCTTGATCGGGCAGCACTTTATTTGATCAAATCAAGTAGCTGGGTGGCCAACAATATGGAACACTGGCAGAGTTACATCCAGAACTGCCACACCTTAGAAAATTGGTAGCATTGCTTTATAAACTTTGTTAGTCAATGAAAATCAGACAACAGAGCTATCACATCATAAAGGAGACATCAATCGTTCCTGTACACTCCCTTATTCTCGCCTTCAGTACATCCCATCCATGTACATGATTCTCATGCCTACATGAGATTTCCCTGGTGCAAAAGCCGATTACAAAAAGCAAGAAAGCAACAGTTAGACTAAACAATTTCCCTTTGTTCCAGAACCCTTCATTCCACCCTTTAATTTTGTAACAGAATGCTTTCTTTTACTTGGTGACCAATGATGTATATTCCTTTGTTTTTGCAGTGATAATCAGGACCGTGGCTGGCTTATGGGGTTTATCACTACTTATAGAGGATGCCATGACCTTCATCCCCGAGATGGTAGAAGTAACTGTTCTTTGGATAACAGGAATCAAAGATGGCAAAACCAAAAGACCTCCAAAAGCTAACACAACCAGAAAAATTTCCCTACGCCAATCACCAAAGATCTCTCCAAACCAGCTTGTGTCCATGGCAGCTGTCCAGATTTCCGAAGAAGCTGGGTGTATTTCCTCCACATGCAGGCAGCAACATATAAAAGGAAATTCATACCCCCCTTGTTTTTATAAAACTTTCTTTTGTGGTATTATTTTAACCAATTAATTTTCTTTATCTTTCTGTACATGTACTTCTCGCCTCGGGCTAATGGAGGTTCCTGCCCAAGCATAGTATAGAGAAGCAAAATAGCATTATGTTATTCTAAATGCCATTAATTTGTGATTATTTCTAATACAACTTGCAACCTAATAATTCTATTAAGAATATAAACAAGAGTCCTATAACTTATACATTCCATCTTCTTGCCACATAGTAGGTCCATTTGGGACAGTCCAGTTGAGGGTGGCATCTGTTAGATTGGTCCATATTTGCCATGGGAGTTTGGGGTTACGCCGAATCGGTGGTAATCCACCAAAAGGATACTGAGGTGCTCACCTACAAGAGATGTTCACACCTAAGTTTCCCCAAGGTTTTTACCAGAACCTTCTGTTTCTAAAACAGAGGCTTCCCATTATGGAAGTGGTCAGACTCCACATATTGGGTCTATTGGTGGCTTTTCAAGTGAGATTTTGACTAGTCAGGGCAGTAAAATTTATTTCATGTGATTCCCCAGGCCATTGTTCACCCATGTTAGTACCCACACACATATAACAATTAGTCACATTTAGAGATGAAGCAATTCTTTTGGACCAGATCAATAAAAAGATTCTTTGATACTGAGGGAATTTCAATTGCGGTTTCCAGTTCATCGTAAAAAGAATGAAAAACTTGAAAATGTTTCTGTGACAGTGGTATAAAGGTGGTGTAAAGTGTCAAGTTGAACCCATATTTGTGTCTGGTTCAATCGATAGCTGGGCCAAATGATGCTGAGATGTCTGCTGGTCTGGTTATCTCGAAGCACACCGGGTTGCAGGAATCAGCGTTGCACTGAGAAGTGCTGACTCCTTTAATCACATTGAATTTTCTTTCGATTGTGTCATGTTGGGTAGGATGTATACACATACTTTGCATGAAATGAGTAGGCCTGTTTCCACTCCACGCTTAGTTCATTTAGCTTGATTATAGTCAATAGGTTTACATGCATCAAAGGAGACTCTGGCACTATCCATAAGACTCGTATTATTTTTCTCAAGAGGTATAGTCTGTGCGTCCTTCCATATGTCCAGGTTTGAAGTTGTTGGTAGGGCTTTACTGTATTGACAGAAGCATAACAAATGACCCTATCCCCCTTTGCAAATGGAATACATAGTCTTGTTATAAACACAACTCCCTTTTGTTCCTTTAATTATTGGGCCCATGGTATGAAGAAGGTGTGGGGGAAACAGCAGCAACAGAGTAAAAAAAATGTAGCAATACACAGTCTATATACTCTGAACCCAAGTTCCAGAGTAGTCCAGTCCATTGAAGTTTTTCTCCTAGTTAGATGGAAACAGTTCAACAGGCAAGGCAGATCGAAATTTCATTTTCAGGCCATCCAGCTGCGGAGCTTGTCACTGGAGAGGGGATGATGGGACTTTCCATGGACTCACATCTTGATTCCTTCACTCTCACTGCAGTTGAGGTCAGGAGGACTTGGCATGTTTGGGACCACTCAGGACTGGTACTTATAGGTGACAGTTCTTTTACCTGAACCCACTGTCCAGGAACATCAATAGTCAGAGACAGGTGGTAGGGCAGCCTGGGCCTGGAATAGAAGACAAAACCTGCGCCAGATTATGCAAATACTGAGTAACATTCTTCTCTTCTTCATTGACATTCTTGAACCTTCGTGCAACTCCCTGTTGTGATTCCATGCCAGCCTGTGTTCCCAACAGCTGAGTCTGAGGAATCTGAGGAGGAGGTGGAGGAGGCTGTTGAGGGGCCATCAGGGTCAGAGGGAGGCTCTGATGAATTACAAGACTCACGGCTTGATGAAGAGCCTGGCCCCTCCAGTCGTGTTTCTGATGAAGCTCAGCTGTGTGAGGAGCAGGAGTCAGA
>NW_015386758.1:279760-289516 GCF_001527695.2 Protobothrops mucrosquamatus
TGTTTGCAACGTGTTCCTGTGGACTATTTCCTTCCTTTGAACTTGAGGTTTGCTGTTTGTGTTTTGGACTTATTGACAGGATTGTCACCCAAATAAAAGGGATTTTGTTTTGTTTTAACGTTTCCAGCCTATTGTATCAGCAGGGGTTGGTCCTTGTGCCTTTAACAAGGACGGCAATAGGCTGGGATAGAACACTCCCATCCATCATTTCAAATTTTCCAGAGTTGAGGCCTGTATTAAAATGGCCTCATCACTAGATGTCGCAAGCTGTCCAGCCATTGTATACCGTCCACAACATCAGTCCAAAAAAAACAAAACACATAACTCCTCCCCCTCCCAACATTCATTTCTTTCATGTCTGCGTGCCCAATTTCAGCCTCTCATGTGCATTCTCTTCTATCAACTTTACGTGAGTAACTTTTTCCCTTTTGCTATTAATCTTTCTTTCCAACTTCCAAAACTATCCACATTCTCTTCTCCTTCTTATTAACAAATTCAGAGCCTGGGTCAGAACCCAGAGGCTTGAGTTAAGTACAGGGAGGGAACCCCGCCCCAGCTTCCACTAACATTCTCTTCTCCAACATCCCACATCCACTATGCCCCTTTTCAGCTACTTTGGTATGTCCATAAACAAGTCAGGCTGAACCTTTATCTGTAATTCTATCACTTCATGTTCTAATCAGATTAGTTCAGTGAGTTCAAGAACTGGGCAGGTTTTAAATCAGATGGTTTCTTTCTCCTAGCCCAGTCCTGAGCTAAAAAAAAAAAATGTTTAAGTGCAGCTTCACAAAAGTAAAAAACCTAATAAGGTATTCTGAGTTAATGTACTGAATGTGTGTGTGTGTAAAGACTGAAATTAGAGCATCAAACCTTTTGAAAACATTTACATATCTAAGCAAATCAATTCAGAATCATTTTCCTAAGGTTCTTCCTTTTATAATACAATTAGCTTTAACAGAAGGAAGAACTCAGTTGTCATTGATTATGTTATCTAACAGGTTAGGTCAGTTCATTTTGCACATACACAATTTTTGGCAACCAGCCCAAAAACTTTGAACAGAACCAAAGCCTCAGCAGAGAAAGGGGAGGGAGAGAACGGGATGTTACAGATTCTGTATTTCTAAGCTCTGAACACAAAACTAAACAGGGAAACAAAATGATATATTTATGACAAGGAGAAGCCATGCTAAACAAGTTTTTCTTTGTTCTTTGTCCCTGAGCAAAATTAGAAGTCAAAAACTGCAATCTCAGACTTCACCCCCCCTTCCTCTTTTCCCTCCGCCTTCCAAGCCATAGTTAAGCAGAGAGAGAGAAAGTTTTAAAATGATCAACCCAAACCACCCCCCTCTTCTCCCTATTTTTGTCTCTCTCTTCCAAAGCGAAGAAAAAAAATGTAGCAAGCCGGTAACGAAGAAAGCTGAACATTTTTTTAAAAAAAAAAAAACTGCACAGGGATCTCAGCCCCCTTTTTAATTTCTCTCACTTGTAGCATTTTTTCAACAACATAATTTTCTCTCTTCAGATTCTCATGCAAACACCTTTTACTTAGTCAACAATAACAACAACAAAATCTGCAATTTACTATTTCTTTGATGGAACTCACACATACACACTCATTCCCTCAACCTCCAGGGGGGTTTCCTTAACAGTCACACAGTTTTCATGATTCTCAGAAGGTTTCTTGAACCTTTTCTTAGGTTCATGGTGTAATTGAATTTCTCTCTCTAGACTTCAATAACCACCCCCTTCTGTTCGGGAATCCCAGTTTCTTCCACCAATCTCACATTGCTGGCATTACACACATTCACTTCCATTCAAAGAGCTTGCATAAACAATTTCAAATACAGATATTTCATTTTCACACTTTTTCCAGGCAAACCAGTTTTAAATAAGGCCTTTTTGTTTGTTATTATCAGATGGTATTGTCCTTCTCCCAAGACACATATATACACAGATACCATTAAGACAACATTTCCAGGCCTATTGCTTGTCCTCCAAGAAGTGAGAAAAATCAAGATGTGATTCCAGTCAAAATGTGACGTTGGGCCCTGAACCATCTCTTATTTTTCTCACCATTCCAAGCCCAAACTTAATTTTCTGGATGGCCAAACATTTAAAACTTATCTATTTGGTGTTTGAGGCCAAAGCAGTCTCCTTTTTAATCTTTTCCCAAAAAGGGAGGGGAACATTTATGGTTGCTTCCAATTTTCCCCCAGCAAATTCAAAGGGGAAAACTACAGAGAGCAGCTTCCTCTCTTCATATCCAACAATAAGGATGATTTCCAAAGACAATAGATGGTGCCCTTACCTAATAGAAAAAAATTGTCTGTTCAAAGAGCCAGATTAGAGAGAAAAAAACTTGCATTCAGTTATTATTTGAATTTTTCTTTTTTCTTCAGTGGCTAGATTTGTTAAAAAGATAAGCTAGCCAAATTGAGATGTACAAAATTTTTGCAACATTGCTTTTTTGAAGATTATTTTTACTGCCACAATTGCAGTGCTTTCCAATGGGCTAACACACAGCCTACTGTAAACACCAGTTCATTTGCTCAGTGCAAATGAACGACCCCAAGAGATTTCTCAATATCTTTCCTTCGATTATTGGGCCTGGCCACGCCCTCTCTTATGCAGGAGTCCCTTACAGGGGGGGTTCCTTAAGGTGGTTTAATCAATGATTTTGCCTTGCCTGTTCCCCATATTGTTTTCTCCTATTTTGTCCTTAAAGGGTTTCTCGGTCTTTTTATCAAGATCGAGACTAGCTAGGCCCCCCTTTGTATCGGACGAGACAATGCCTGATACCAGCTTGAAACTCAACAAGCACTCTCCCTGTTGCTTTGGGGCAGATCTCTAACAGGAATTTGTCCGTCTCATTCTTTCATTCATGCAGACAGCACTCCCCACCTCCCCCTAATTCCAGAATGTTTGTTTCTACTTACCAAGTTTCTCTTGTGTCCTCGTCTCCTCCTACCTTCACTGGGATGAGATAGAAGTTCCTTAAATATTCAGGGTTCAGAGAAACTCAGGTCTGCTGGCAGCTGGCCAGTTCAAAAGTCACCAGACACAAAGACTCTGGGAGCACTCTTGACTTTACATTGACCTGCTTCAGTTTTCCTGGATGTCATGCCTGAAGGTTGCTGAGTCACAACGGGACTCATTCATAGGGAGTCTCAATGAGAAAAGACCTTGAAGAAAAAAACCTTCAAGTCCCTGTTCAGGCACCAGAAATGTAAGGTCCCAGTCCCTTACTTGAACTTGAGATATCATCAATCTAATCAGATAATCCAAGCAGAGACTTCTTGATCAAGCAGCACTTTATTTGATCAAATCAAGCAGCTGGGTAGCCAACAATCTGGAACGCTAGCAGAGTTACGTCCAGAAGTGCCACACCTTAAAAAGTTGGTAGCATTGCTTTATAAACTTTGTTAGCCAATGAAACTCTATTAATATTCTATTAAAAATATATGAGGATTTTGAAATTAAGTATAAGAAATCTTCCCATGGGAAAAGGTTGTCAGTTAGAGACAAATATGATAAGAATGGAGGTTGGACACTAGAGGGAACCCAAAAGAATTAAATATTACAACTAAAAGACAAAATGCCCACTAATACAGGCTGGAACAGCATATTTTAACTCTGGAAGAACTCAAGATTATTGGGGAACCATGCACACAAAAGTTTCTCTTAAGATTATCTGTTATTATAAAAATGGATTTAAAAGAGATAATAGAAGCGGATAAGACTGAGATGAAATGTTTTGAATGTGAATTTAAAAATGACAAGTTAGAAGAATGATATAGAAAAAGATATTACAGTAGATTCACAAATGAGACTGGCTGATATCTTAATAATTAAAAGGAATACACAAATATGAAGAATGGTTTGGATATTTTTCTTATCTTGGACTTAGAAAAGAGACATGTTAAACGTACGAAGAAGCTCCTGAGAAAAGACAAAAAGAAAATAAAAAGAAATCAATTTTTGGACATTATTTTAAGGAATTAAAGATCAAGATTTTAAAAAGCAAATGGAAAACATTTAAAGAGCTTATTTTATTGCAAGGCCCCAGTCCCTTACTTGAACTTGATATATCATATCAATCTAATCAGATAACCCAAGCGGAGACTTCTTGATCGGGCAGCACTTTATTTGATCAAATCAAGTAGCTGGGTGGCCAACAATATGGAACACTGGCAGAGTTACATCCAGAACTGCCACACCTTAGAAAATTGGTAGCATTGCTTTATAAACTTTGTTAGTCAATGAAAATCAGACAACAGAGCCATTACATCATAAAGAAGATATCAATCTTTTCTGTACAGTCCCTTATTCCCTCCTTCAGTACATCCCATTCATGTACATGATTCTCACGCCTGCATGAGATTTCCCTGGTGCAAAAGCTGATTACAAAAAGCAAGAAAGCAACAGTTAGACTAAACAATTTCCCTTTGTTCCAGAACCCTTCATTATCAAGGTTAATATATATATGTTGTTGGTTCTGATGGCTAATGAATTGTTCTTTACAAGGATGCTATGATGAGCTCTTAAAGATTTGTTTGTTTGTTGGTATGTATGTATGTATGTATGTATGTATGTATGTATGTATGTATGTATGTATGTATGTAGTCTCTCCTGCTCAGTCAAGGTTCCCCTGGAATTAAATAATTAGGTAATAATATATCCTCTAAAGCATAGGTGTCAAACTTGCCACATCACGTGATGTGTCGTGACATATTGCAACTTTTTTTGCATTGCCGGAGCTGGGGTGAGTGCAACCTCTGTATGATGCACTCCGGCCCACAGGCCAGCAGTTTGACACTAAGGCAGAAGTGGGGAACTATGGCCTCTTTATGACTTGTGAACTTCAACTCCCAGAATTCCTGAGCCAGCCATATTGGCTCAGGAATTCTGGGAGTTGAAGTGCACAGGTCATAAAAGGGCCATAGTTCTCCACCCTTGCTCTAATACTTAATCTGTTATTCTTTGACTGAGGAATATTCATATATCTAGGGAATCATGGTGTCAGTGTTAATAGTACTCCAGACAAAACATTTATTTGTTTTACTTGAATGTTCTTATAATCATGCAAGAACATAATAGAATATAATATCTCTTTTTGTTTTTTGTGTGCAAATATTAGCTAAAATATCTCTAATTTAATGTTTAACTCAAAGAAATACTTTATGACTATTCAGATCCTTCTATAATGCTATTACTGATATTTTCTTCCAAGATTATTATTTATTTATACTATTTATATAAATGTGGATTGTTTTTCTAACAAACTCCAATTCCAAACTAGATTGATGCTTCAAGGCTATGTAAGTATTATTATAGCATATTTTAATTAATTGGCATATAATTAAAGTGCTTATATGCCACTCCAGCCACTATGAATGCTTTACAGCAAAACTTGAAGAATGACAGCAGTACAAAATATAAATTTATGCTAAATAAAAATATAAATTAGCATGTAAAAATAAATCTCCAGTGTAAATTCCACTTCTTTATTATACTGTATTATTCTGTATAACCATATGTCACTCACTTCAGATACAGCCACTCCTCTCTCTATAGTCCCAAATTCTTTGGAAAATCCATTTTTTAATATTTTCCTAAATACTAGAATGCTGTCCTACTAGAGGGGATTCCACAGAATGCCCCTTTCTGAATTATCTTCACATATCTCATGGCATGGAAATTCTCAGCAAACATTATTTACAGAGATCTATTCTCCACACAGGAGGTGAGCCCCTCCTCTCTTAACCTTCCAAAAAGGAGTCAAAACATGCTTTGTGGCTTCACATGGGGAGCCCAGAGGAGCACTCAGCTGTGGGTCTGGCTAATGCCTTGAAAGTCTCCCCTTTGCCTTTTAATCAATTTTAACAGTGTTTAATCATCCTTGCCTCCTTCAAAATGTGTAACTTTTATGTACTGTTTTTATCTTTTAACATTTTATTGTACACTGCCCAGAGTCCCTCCCTGAGGAAGATGGAAAATTCAAAATTGTGATAGATAGATAGATAGATAGATAGATAGATAGATAGATAGATAGATAGATAGATAGATGATAGATAGATAGATAGATAGATAGATAGATAGATAGATAGATAGATAGATAGATGGATGGATGGATGGATGGACGGACGGACGGACGGACGGACGGACGGACGGACGGACGGACGGACGGACGGACGGACGGACGGACGGACGGACAGACAGACAGACAGACAGATAGAGATAGATAGATTCCATTTAGATTAAGCAGTTCCTCAAATAACCATATTCCATGTCATGAAGGGCTTTAAATGTGACAACTACCATGTTTCCCTGAAAGTAAGACCTACCCAAAAATAAGCCCTAGCTTGATGTTTGGGGGTGGGGCTAACATAAGCTCTAACCCCAAAATAAGCCCTAGTTTTGGGGCAAGGCATACACCTAAAAATCAAGCTAGGGTGGGGGTGGAGGGGTGGAGCTGCCCCACATCATCATCATCATCATCATCATCATCATCATCATCATCATCATCATCATCATCATCATCATCATCATCATCATCATCATCATCATCGTAATAAAAATAAAAATAAAAATAATGAAGTTGGAGGTCATCAAGTCCAACCCCCTGCTCAGGCAGGTAACCCTATACCATTTTGGACAAATGGCTGTCCAGTCTCTTCTTAAAAACTTCCAGTGTTGAAGCATTCACAACTTCTGGAGGCAGGTTGTTCCACTGGTTAATTGTTCTAACTGTCAGGAAGTTTCTCCTTAGTTCTAGGTTGCTTCTGTCTTTGGTTACTTTCCATCCATTGCTTCTTGTCCTGCCTTCAGGTGCTTTGGAAAATAGCTTGATTCCCTCTTCTTTGTGGCAGCCCCTGAGATATTGGAACACTGCTATCATGTCCCCCCTACTTACCTTGCAGCCAGACCTCTTCTAGCTGGCCCACTTCTTCTGCGGCATTCCCAGGCCTGCATTTCATAGTCAGGCCTTTCTGGAAGGCCACTGCAGCCGATAACCAAGCTATGGATTCAATCCATAGTTTGGTTCTGCAAAGCCTCTGAATCCATTGCTCAGTTATCAGCTACAGAGGCCTTCCAGAAATGCCTGATTGCAAAATACAGGCCCAAGCTGCATTCTGAGCTGCAGAATGAAGCTGCTCCTTCGGCTGCAGAAGAAGCTGGGCAGGGCTGTTGGTGCCAAACATGAGTGGAAAAGACCCTCTGCCCTGAAAATAAGAGCTGGTGCTTCTTTTGGGTCTTATTTTTGGGAAAACATGGTAGCATCTTCAAATGCCTGTATACCCACAAACAGACTGGCAGTCAATACAATTTACATTGTATTTGTATTATATAGCTAAGTGGCAGTCCCATTAGAGTACATTAATGTAGATCAACTCTGAGATGGCAAGTGTTGTGTCCTGAGCCTGCAAGATGCAGGCTCGGGACGTTGCAAGAGTCCCGGGCATTTGCAGAAGCTGCCCGGGACCAGACTGAGCGGCACCAGCCTTGTGTGCATGTGCAAGGCGGGAAAAGCCCGCCTCATGATTGGTTGAACTTGCCCGGGGATCAGAGGGTATAAATAGAGGCCAGCGTGCCTCTGCTCTGGTTGTTCGTAGAGTAACAATAAAGATTGTTGGAGATGATTCGTCTCAAGCGCCATTATTCTCAGGACTTAACACTGGCGACGAAGGTGGGATACAGTCTCTACAGCTAAGAAAAGCTAGAAGACTCACCCAAAGAAGTCCGGGAAAGAAACGGCGTGGAAGTCAGCGTTATCCTGCCAGTACAAAATCGCTGGAGGGTGCGTGCGGCTGAAGAAGAAGAAACTTGATCATCGATCATGGCTAAAGTTGGGCATTTAGAAGAATTCGACGTCTCTCACCCCGAGAGGTGGGACTCTTACGTGGCAAGAGTTGAGACGTATTTTCGCATAAACCAGATTCGAGAGGAAGGCTCAAAAGGCTGCTACATTGTTGTGCGTTTGTGGGCAAGACGCCTTTGAGATCGCCAAGAGCTTAATCTCCCCAGACTCGCTGGAAATGGTATCGTACTCCGACCTCAAGAAAATCTTAAAGGAACACTTCCAGCCCAAGCAATCAGTCATGGCTTGGAGGCACACATTTCAACAGAGAGATCAGCGAGTTGGAGAATCAGCAAAAGACTACGTTGCAGCATTGAGAAGAGCAGCTAAACCGTGCGACTTCAAGGACTTAGAAGAAAGACTTCGCGATCGCTTCGTATGCGGACTGAGAAACACAGAATTGCAGCAGAGACTGTTCGCCAGGGAAGATGTTTCCTTCCAAGATGCTCTGCGAGAGGTTTCGGCTGAAGAAGCTGCCGGCGGGGCGGTCAAGAACATGCGGCCCAAGAGAAATGCTCCTGAGACCGCCACTATTCACAAGGAAGACGTGCGCGAGGAGTCGGATGAAGATCCTGAAGAAGAGGTGGATAAGCTTTACCAAGCTGCTGGAAGAAAGTCCAAAGATCGTCAGGACAAGGGCCCAGCTGAGCTTCGTTGCCTTGGATGTGGTGGACACCACAAGCGAGCAGAATGCCGGTTCCGTTCCGCCATTTGCCGAGCGTGCAGGAAGAAGGGCCACATCGCTGCGGTCTGCCTGGGTCGACAGAAGGTACAACCGAAGGAAGAATTGAATCTGAAAGGTACCAGGGTGCCCAGCCAAAACAGGGTGGGGTTCTGTGCAACACGCCGGAACATTTTAAGAATAGGCACACACAAACCCCTTAAAAAAAAGCTAACACTTAAAGTGAAATTGCAGGGAACTCCATTATTGATGGAACTTGACACAGGGTCTGCCCTATCCATAATTTCCCTCAATACATTTCACAAAATCTGCAGCAGCAGTGGCCAGAGAGTTTCCTTAAGGCCCTCTAATGTAATCCTTATGGATTTCCAAAATTCTAAAGTGTGCGTTAAGGGGGAGGCCACCCTTAAGGTACAGTACAAGAATTTTGCAAGCCCCCTAGACGTGTTGGTTGTGGGGGGTGAGCGAACGAATCTCATTGGACTCGATTGGTTTGAGGCCTTGGGAGTTCAGGTAACTGGGTTGAATAAATTGCAAACACAGACCCTTGCTGACGTATGCAAGGAGTTTGCAGATGTGTTCAGTTCTGAACTTGGGTCCTACACGGGACCTCCTGTTTCACTTAAGTTGGATCCAATGGTACAGCCCATCAGGGTTAAGCCTAGGAGGGTACCATTTGCTCTTAAGAGCAAGATTGACGCTGAGCTGGACAAGTTGCTCCAGCAAGGTATTCTAGAGCCTGTAGATTCCAGCCCGTGGGAAACCCCCATTGTAACACCTTTAAAGGCAAACGGGGACATCCGGATTTGTGCTGACTACAAATGCACTCTAAACAAGGTCCTACAGCAACATGCTTATCCTGTGCCTATAGTGAGCCACATTTTGGCTTCCCTTAAGGAAGGAAAATTTTTTGCTAAGCTTGATTTGGCTCAGGCATATCAACAGCTGCCTGTTGATGAGGCTGCAGCTGAGGCCCAAACTATTGTCACCCATCGTGGAGCTTTCAGGGTGAAGAGTTTACAGTTTGGGGTGAATGTCGCTCCTGGCATTTTTCAAAGTGTAATGGAAAACACCCTGAGGGGTATTCCTGGTGTATGTCCTTACTTTGATGATGTTCTCATCGCAGGTGACTCTCCACAAGTGCTGGCTGAGCGGTTAAAGGCCGTTTTGCTTCGTTTCCGGAAGGCAGGTCTTAAACTAAAACAGGAC
Organism: Protobothrops mucrosquamatus; assembly: GCF_001527695.2. Taxonomy (NCBI): domain Eukaryota; kingdom Metazoa; phylum Chordata; class Lepidosauria; order Squamata; family Viperidae; genus Protobothrops; species Protobothrops mucrosquamatus. The sequence goes on from NW_015386758.1 coordinate 289,510, forward strand.
AAATGTA
>NW_015386759.1:0-6987 GCF_001527695.2 Protobothrops mucrosquamatus
TTCTTCTTCTTCTTCTTCTTCTTCTTCTTCTTCTTCTTCTTCTTCTTCTTCTTCTTCTTCTTCTTCTTCTTCTTCTTCTTCTTCTTCTTCTTCTTCTTCTTCTTCTTCTTCTTCTTCTTCTTCTTCTTCTTCTTCTTCTTCTTCTTCTTCTTCTTCTTCTTCTTCTTCTTCTTCTTCTTCTTTTCTCTCTCTCTCTCTCCCTCTCTCCCTCTCTCTCTCCAACAATCCCAGTAATGAAATCTACAATTGGCCAAAGGTCATCCAGTACACTTCATATCTGTGTGAAGATTTGGAGGGCCAAAGTCTACTCTGGTGCTTCCCAAACCCTTTCCTTCATTACCCAAAACCACTTATCAGAAAAGTCCTTTATACCGCTTATCAGAAAAACCCTTATTTAAAAGTCCCTGTTGAGATTGCATAATGGGTTCAGGTGTCATTACCCAATAAAAAAAACCGCTTTTACCCAAATTTGGGTAATTGGCCCAGGTTTGGGAAGCACTGGTCTGCTCCACCCTAATGGAGCTTTTAAGCAGGCCACTCCACAAGAGCTCTTTTCCAATATAGGCTTCCAGATTAGGGAGAAGAACTTAGCTAGTACATAGGAAAATAAAAGATTTCCATACCAGAATTTGCTGTGAATGACTCATCTTTGGAAGAACTGCCTGTGAGGCATTTCCCCTTTGATGCAAAGCCCCAGAAAAAGGCTCTTTTAAGAAGTAACTTCTAAACAATAGCATCTAGCTTAAAGATTTAAACAGCATGGGGCTGCTTATTGGTGGTTTTTATACTCCAATATTATTTGGGTGTGGGAAAAAGCATGTATACCAATATACAGAGTCATGTAGGACAAGCACATGCATGCCTGTTTTGTGTATAAGCAAGAGAAGTAACCCTGATGTCCTGTAGCCTGAATGCTCTGAGACAATAGCCTTTTGAATTGGATGCATGGACTGGATGGAGATGGTTGGTATACAGTACTGGCATTGTGAAACTATGCCATTTATTTTATTTATCAAACTTATGAAGCTACCCATCTCATGAACGTGATTCTGGGCAGCATACATAAAAACAGGACACTTAAAAATAAAACGTAAAGCACAAAACAAGTAAAACACAAACACAACTAAAAACACAGGGGAGTGCCTTCAAGATCTTTTCTACAATAACCATTCCATGAGCTCCCCACTTCCACGGAATCCTGAAGCCCGCTGACAAACCTGTTTTTGGGGATTTCCAGAGAATCAATACGATTGGGGCCAATCTATAAACATTGCTAGTAAATTCTGTTTTTGGAAATCTATGATACCGTAGCGATTCATGTAAATCGAAAGCAGAAGGTAGATAAATGAAGTAAAAACAATAGATGCCTTGTATGTCAAAAACAAACTCAATTGCAAGGCCTCCATATACACATAGATTCAGCAAATATATTACAGGCAGTCCTCAACTTACAACAGTTCGTTGAGTGACTTCAGAGTTACAACGGCACTGAAAAAAGTGACTTATGACCATTTTTTACATTTACAACTGTTGCAACTCACTTAACAAATGTCTCACTTAGCAACATAAACTTTGTGTTACAACAACATAAAAATTGTGATCGTAACTCAAGGACTACCTGTATTTGGAACGTTATAGTGGAATATAGTAAGCTCAGGGTGTGCTCTGCAGAAAAAAAAGGCAATCATCAACCCCTTAGGCCAGCGGTTCTCAACCTATGGGTCGCGACCCCATTTGGGGTCGATCGATCATTTCACGGGGGTTGCCAAGCAAGGCTGTCCGCCATTTTTTTCCCCTTTTCCGGCGGGTGCCTTACCTCCCTTGAGCTGGGCCAGCTGGTGGTCGGCCTGCTTCGTCTCTGCCGCTTGCCAGCTACGCCTCGGCCGGCGCAGGGGGCGGAACCATGCATGCGCGGCACTCCCGGGCAGGGAAAGTCCTCGACTTATGACCGGTTGGGTAGTCCTCAACTTACGACCGGTTTAGTCCTCGACTTACGACCGGTTTAGTCCTCGACTTACAACCGGTTTAGTCCTCGACTTACGATCGGTTGGGGGTCGCGGCATTAAAAAGGTTGAGAACCACTGCCTTAGGCTTTATCCTTAGCCTGCTATTCTGAGACTTGGAAACCTTAACTGCACACAACTCAAGCCATCCAATGAATTTAGGACTGAGTTGTGAAAAAGAGTTTCATGTAAGGACAACTTCATTCTTTGTTTATGTGTGTACAGCCTCCAGTTTTCTAGTTTCTAATCAGAAGAAAAATCAGTCTTTGTCTGCAGATCTGCGTATTAATAGATCAGTGAGAAAAATGGGTGATCTCTTGGGAACCAGTAAAAGTGCAGTTATCATATAATAAAGACAATATTTATGTTGGCTGCAAGTTGAGGAGATGGGGAATTCAACCGCTCTGTGGCCATTCTGAAGTTGTCGGATTCCAGCCTGCATCGTTTCAACAAGCATGACCAACAGCTTGAGATAAGACCAGAACTTCAGCAGCATCTGGTCAACCCATCCTACACCGAGGAAACTTCGGAAGACCCTCAGGGGGTCCCCTGAGGAAAGTCTGAAAAGCAGAAGGGATCCATACTTTTAGCCACCATGTTACTCTTTAAGTTATATTTGAAAACCTCCTACAGTAAAACAGTGCCCCATTGTTTTTAATGTATAAAAATGGTCTGAAGAAAAGATAAATAAACATTCTGGCCATATAGGTAGCATATGCAAGTTGCAAGCCTGTTCAAAAGTACAACCGTGTACCTGTCTACAGAAGTAAGTCTTTTGAATTAAGTGGGATTTATGCCTACATGTAGCATTGCAGAATATATCAAGGTTTGTTTTAAAGCTTCCTGGGTGGAAAGATCCAAAACAGTAGATAAATTTATGTCTTGTTTCAGGCTTACAGAACTACCGTACTAGTCCATAACTTTTATTCAGAATCCATTAAACTACAATATTTCCTTAATGCCACAATGAAGCATTAAGGAGGGACTGTTAATTTGGAAGAAGAGAAAAAGAAAGTCATTCTTTTGAACTGTAATAAACTATTGTTTTTTTTCCTCTCATTTAAATGTGTTAATATAAAATATTCTAACTGGAAATAGTTCTTCTGCTACGCTTTAACCATTGTCATATGTTTAAAAGATTAAAACAACACAGAAGATTGGGCTTCCTTTTTCAATGTCTGGAAAGGAGCAAAAAATAATAATAATTCCATCTTTACAATGCATTTGTCTATTGAGAAATCATCCCTTAAAATCCAATGGGATTACTTTAAGATAGGAGGTAGGATAAATATTGTTAGCTAGCGTGTTAGAATTTAACAGTTTACTTGTTAAACTATTGTTTCAGCTTACATTTTTGCAACTGTGATGAGAGATTATTTTACAATAGAGATAGTCCTTGACTTACAACCGTTCATTTAGTGACAATTCGAAGTTACAACAACATTGGAAAAAAGTGACTTATGACCCTTTTCACATTTATGACCGTTTCAGCATCTCCCTGGCCATGTGATCATAATTTGGGTGCTTGGCAACTGGTTCTTATTTATGACAGTTGCAGTTGTCCCCGGGTCCTGTGATTACCATTTGCAAACTTCCCAGCTGGCTTCCAACAAGCAAAGTCAATGGGGGAAACCAGGTTTGCTTGCATGATTCCTTCAACAGCTGTACTGATTGGCTTAACAATTTTAGCAAAAAGGTTGTTAAAGGAGGCACAACTCACTTAACAAGTGCTTTGTTTAACAACAGAAATTTTCGGCTGAATTGTAGTCATAGGCCAAGGATTATCTATAGCTACAAAACTTGGATTCAAAAGTGAGAAATTTAACATTTCCCCTAACTAACAGATTTCATCCACAAATCTCTAACTACGTGTCATTAGAATGTAGCCATTCATTGGATTTTGCTCTCCTCTGAAGGTCCTTGGTATTTTGCCTGACATGTACAACTGCATTAATACCTATAGATCTGCAGGGCTCTCTGCCCTTCTGTTGTTAATGATAGAGCTTCTCATATGCTGGCTACAGTCAGTGCAAATTGGAGGACCAGAGAACTGTAAAATTGAGAGTGCAGGCAGAGAAGTGTGTGGAAAAAATGAAAAGGAAAAAAGTTTCCCTAAGTTTTATAGACTGGCGTTTTATAAAATCCCAGATTTCTTCTGCCTTTTTAATTCCCCAGCAGTCTTTACTACACAGCTACACCTTCCAATTGGCAAACACTAAGTGGAACCAAACCGGTCATGAAATAAAAAGATTGTATAGGAGACAAGTCTTCCACTCCGAGTTTATTTGTTATTATATATTTTAAGATTTATTTATTTATTTATTTCCCACCTTTCTTATTTTTACAAATACCTTAAGGCGGTGAACTTATCCAATACACTTTCCACTTATTTTCCCTATAACAACAACCCTGTGAGTTGGGTTATTTGATTTTTAATCCCACTTTTTTGCCTATGGAAAGAAAACTTGAGTTCTAATGTGTTTTAAGTTGATAGTAGATAATCATAACAATATATTTGTAAAAAATAGTATCAGGGCAGTTGGTATTCAATTCAATATATTTTAAAGGCTTACACATTTAATAAATAAATAGATGGTACCACGAGAAAAGTGAAAACTGTGTGTGCTTATTCTTTCTCCTGGAACTTGGCTTAGATTAGAGAAGCTCTGGTACTCTACCTTTACCATTGAAAGAAAATCATAGGAATTAGAGACCCAAGAGGGTAAAATGGGGAAATAATATAGAACTGACCAAGGAACAAAATAAGCAATTGGCAGAGGATCTCTTTCTATTCCCACTTCTTCTCTCTTTGGATTTGCTGCTTCTCGGAGGGGAAAACTCTCTCCTCTCTCTCCTATTTATGCACCATTTTGTGATGGAAATAAGCATGACATAGCAAATTCATAGCTTCTGCATCTTTTTCTTATCATAGCTAAATAATGTATAGAATATGGATCAGTAGCATCTTCATCTTGCTCCTTACAGTAAAATAACTTCTTTCAACTCTCCCTAACGTAAAATTAAGATGGCCACATCTTCTACTTTCCATTTCTTATTATGAAACATTTTTTTTGCTTCCTCTATTTTCTATAGATGTAGACTCTTTCCTAACAAGCTGGGAGCAAAGTCTTCCAATCATTGTTCATTTATATAGACTGATTTAAAATGTATTCATGTAGAATCGCCCTTTGCATCTTCCTGTGACTGAAATAAAATGATAAAATTAAGCAAAGGTGTCCGCTTTCTACTTTACCCCCAATTTATATTCTAGTCCAACATGCAAAATCTATAAGGATGTATCATTAAGAAGATTAGTGCCACCGCTGGGACTGGGATTATAATGAGTTCCGCCACACTAGATCAGCTTTGTATGGAGCCCCTTTCTCCTATATGACATCCTCATCCAGAGCAGCTTGAAAACCACGTCCCTCTCTCACAGGGATTTACGGGGTGAGGTAGTAAAGCCATTCCTCCAATGGGTCAACAAAGGACAGGACTGGAGCATTTCTATGACACCACAGAGAAAGCCACCAAATTCAAACATGGAGCTTCATTCACACGTGACAGATCTCAGTGTTCCTGGTTTCAGAGTCTGGATGTACATAGTGGGTCTTCCTACGAGATTCCTAGGATGCGGGCAGCTGGAGACTGCTTTACATAGCTGTCCCAAGGAGTGAATTATTCCTCATGTACTTCCATAAGTAGCTGTGGCAAGGAGATAATACTGGGCTTACAATGTGGGTAGAGACTAAACATAGTCCCACGTGGACACAGTGGCCAAATAAAGCATCCTTGGGGTCCCTGCCTGTACATCCACCCACAATGTATCACATAAGTCATGTACTATACCATGCAATCATCAGGTTACAATTATTGGCACTGTTGAGGAAGAGAGTAGTATCTTTCCTTTTGGTGGATTTTTTTTTAATTTAAGTTTTTTTTCATCCTGTGCACTTTAAAAATACATAGCCTTTGCGAGCCTGTCCCTTTCCTTTAAATGCTACCTACTAGCCATCTTAATGTGGATCCAGAACATAAGTGAATTTTACCTGCTACGTAGGATTATTTTATTTGACCTCCACAGGAATGTCCATAAGATTCCTTGATTAAGTTGAGAACTTCACTACATAATCTTTTCCTGTTTCTCTTCCTTTAGACTATTGTATTGGAAAGGTAGATTTCTAAAGACATGACCCCTGAAAATGAACAGGAAGAAAAATTCAGAGAGGAGGAAGAGGAAAAGTTATTGGTCAAGAACTCTATGAAAACGTGCACATTATTGTGAATCTCCTTTTTCCTGCCTCCTCTAACTTCTTTTTACCAACACACACAGTTGTTCATTTTAATCAGGCCTTCATACAACCATGTAATTATAAAGCCACTATAGATGCTGGCAATCCTTTTTTATTTCTGTCCATGCTACTTTAGCATTGATTTAACAATCATTCTGTTAAGTTCACATTCACTTTCTTTATAGATATTTAACCTGTCTAAATTGTTCAGAGAAGCAATATGGTAAAAAGCCAAATTCCAATATGCATGTCAATATAAGAATTCAAAGTTAGCTCAATTACAAAATAATTTAAGGCACCTTCTGTAATTTGGTAGTGATGGGGGATATATATTAGATGCTTAACAACTTTTCTCAACACTGTGATCCTTTCCAGCCCTGCATTTCTCCTTCAGCAAGTGCCTAACCAAATAATAAATAACATTTTAGTTGCAGCTGTTCAAAACAGCCAGGTTCCTATAGAAGTTATATAAAAATATAGCCTTAATAAAAAATTTAGAGTGGTGTGTGGCTAGTTCATCCATCATACTAAACCATAATGGAGTCTTTTTACTTTAACTTGGCATGTGCCATGAACCTAACTACTGTGAATTGTAAACCATGCGTTGCTATTTGGCATATTGTCCAAACTCAGCCAGTTGTGGTACATTCAAAAATCTGTGGTTTAACCAGCTCCCATGTGTAAGTGTGTGT
>NW_015386759.1:9057-20855 GCF_001527695.2 Protobothrops mucrosquamatus
CCAAATTACAAAGTGGAAACCAGGTGAAAAGGCTCCGTTTGGGGTTATCTTGCGACCAATCTGTCAATTTTGCAAACCAATTGGTAATGGGTTTTGTTGCAGCTTCCACCCTTGTTTTAATTGGATCTTAAATGATTCCAAGAATCCTGGTAAGCGAACTCTTCTTTTTGAATTGTTTAATTAAAACGATTCCTTTCCTCCGCTCCCCCCCCCCCCCACACACCCAAAAAAAACAGATGGAGAAACGATCGGACACATTTTGTTTTCCCTTGTCAAAGAAAAATGAATTCCCAATTTCATGCACAAATCAGAGGAAACGTCCAAGCTAAAAAAAAATTATCGCATTGCTCTACATATGGGAGCGTTGTTGAACAGAGAACCCAACCACCGTCCGAAGATCCTTTGGACTTGTTTTCTAAACTTCCTTGAGTTGAATCCTTTCTCGCTCCAAAAAATAAAATAAAAAACAAACAAACCCATTTTCCTTCCCCGCATTTTTTCCCTTGGAGTCATCAACGCTACAACCATTCGAACCTACAGGTTGTCAAAGATGCCTCCAAGGCGAGAGAGTTTTTTTTTTTAAAAGTTCAAAAGATTGCCATAATTAGTTGCGAGTTAAACGCACACAGAAACTTACCTTTCAGAGGGCGAGGAAGAAGGTTGGGGCTGACATTGGAGATCCTCGTATTGGCGATCCACTTCTAAGATCTGGCCCCGGTTCCGAAATTCCAAAATTCCCGTAAACTTTCTTCCCCAAAAAGCAACATCCAAACGCTGGCGGGGGGGTGGGGGTGGGGGAAGCGCTTTAAAAACAAAACAAAACAAATCACAACTCTCCCGGCGGCTAAATCGAGACCGCTCTAACCTTTCTCCAAATTCCCCAAACTTTCCACATCTTGCTTCCACTTCTTTTCGCCTCTATAAAAATAAAATCCAAAAAACAAAAACAAAAACGGGAGTACGTTTAAAGCCGTTCAAAAGGCGATCGGGGGCTGCCGCTTTCCATGCCTGCGCAGCCAGGCATAAGCAGCACGCGTTATAAATATTCGATTCTCCAGCCTGCAAGCCGGGACCACCTTGAAGCAGGAAGTTTTGATTTTCTTTCAAAACTTTCCCGATGCTTTCTTGAGCTTTCGCACATGGAGCCAATCAGCCGCAGCGTCTGCGCTGCTGTCTTTGGAAGGAGGGCTCTGCTGGGACCCGGGAAGCTCGCTGGCGGGAGTGGGATGGGATGGGATGAGATGAGATGAGATGGGATGGAAAGGCAAAGTTTGCTCTTCGCCCCCACCCTACCCCGCCCCTTGCAACTTTCAAGTTGTTAAAAGAAGAGTTTTTGGACAGTTTCGAAGTTGTTGGCTGCCTTATCCTTAAGGTGGGATTCTCTAGCAGCAGGAGAAGAGTAAGCTGAGCCCTGTGTGAGGTTTTTAGATGAAGGAGCCCCTCTCCGGCTTAGTTCTCACAGCATGCTGCCTCCAGTGCCAGAGCGCTCTGGAAAACCTGGCCTGGAGTTTTTGCCATTCATAATAGTACACAGGCATGTGTCATATGTGACATATGCAGACACAAACTGCTATACATGTGTATATTTATTGTGGTTTTTATTATCGCCTGTTCACCACCCTGAGTCCCGTAAGGGAGATAGGGCGGTATATAAATTCAATAAATAAAATAAATAAATAAATAAATACATGTATCTATAAAGGAATCTTTCTCAATCTCTCCCCACCCCCACCCGCAAGTTTTTCTCTCAACGGAGGAAACTTTTTAAAGAGGAACAGGCAGAAAAGGTTGACAGGCCCAGATCAAAACTCTTATTTCCTTTCATGAAATGTCCCTGAAACTGTTTCAGAAAATATTGGGCCAGCTGTTTGCCAAGCCCCACTCCCAAATGAAAACCCATATCCATGCCCATTTCCTCAGAAGGAGAAAGTTGCATATAATAAGTCTTACATTCATTGGGGGAGGGGGGAGAACAGAGCTCATTTCTGAAGAAATGCCAGAAGGAAGAACACAACATATTTCAATATCTGAAGCAGGGCAATAAATACCCTCTCTTGTATGGTTGGTAAATATTTGGGCACCCAAAGCAGAATGGCCACCCCTCTTGTCTATCCCACTTCCTGGGAGCCAAGACATTTAATGTTTTTCAGTGTGACGTTTTTTCACAGCATCCAACGTGGAGTTTGTGAAATAGGCTGCCTCTTTCCTGAAGGATTGGTTGGGCTGTGGAGGAGCACAAATTAACACAGGGGGAGAGTAAAACAAAACAAAACAAAACAAACAAACAAGGCAACACATATTACAAAGGGGTGGGACTTTAATCACACAATCATGTCCGCCATCTTGACTCTTTTGATACTTCCACCTGCAAATGCCCTACTTCCAAGCTCCATTTTCATCTAATTCCAGTGAAGTCATGGAAAGGCTAAATTGACATCTCAGACAGTGCATAGGCCAATAAGTTACAGTTCAGTCCAATAAAATGAAAGTGTATTTGTTATCAGTGATCAGGAAACATGTAAACATATAATGCCTTTAAAGTTTTTTTAAAAACATCCCAAAATACTTATTTTTCATAGGCGTCTGTGAATATATTAATGATTGTTGTTCTTATTTATTAAATTTGTATGCTGCCCGGCTCTTGGTGACTTGGGCAGTTTAAACATTGTTAAAAACATTTGAAAACAATACAAAAAGATGTCAAGAAAAATGAGAGAAAAAAACCGCAAATTTGGCGGGAAAAGGGAAAGGAAAAACAGGACACCATTATCCTCACCAAAGACCTAGATCAGGGGTAGGCAACCTTGGCTCTTTTATGACTCGTGGACTTCATGCTGGCTCAGGAATTCTAGGAGTTGACGTCCACGAGTCATAAAAGACCCAAAGTTGCCTACCCCTGACCTAGATGAAGAGTTACATCTTCAGGGCCCTTTAAAATGAGGATGGGACTGTTTCTGTCTCAGGGGGAACCCCTTCCAGATATTTCAAAATAAGAAAAGTCTCACTTGTTGCTATGACAGTATAGAAGTTATTATATGTCATGGATCTTTTAGATCAGAGTTTCTTATTCTGTATTATGGAGTCAGAGTGAATAGCAAATAATATTTCAGTTGTTTTATTCTAGATCTGTATTGTGCTTAGTTATCAATACATAATAAATACAAGTGCTATTGTGTTTCAGAATAATGCTCAACATGTTGTGTGGTAACATCCATATTGCTCTAATTGCAGCATAGATATACAATTCAGTCAATTGTTGAATGGCAGAAGGGGCTGAGTGAATTTTGCACCTCTCCTTGAAGCCATCATTGATTTACCAAATAAAGGGAGAAGAAAGCACTTTTCTGAATTCCCATAGAAGAAACTATAAAAGAAGCAATTTAGGAAGACGTGGACACTGATTCTCCCAGTGGATGGAGATAGAGGTGATCTTGATCAGGGAGATAATTAAACCTCCCTTCTGTGATAAAATGGAAGTACTACATTGGGTATAGTAGTTCATCTGTATACTTAGGAGTTGGTTTATTTCAACAGGACTGTATTCCTTCTCAAGAACTATATATGTAACTTCGATTAGCTGGCAAAACTGACTGGAATCCCCTTCCCATAAAGGGATAATTCAGCTCCTTCATTCAACAACCTGCCTCCAGAAGTGGTGAATGCTCCAACACTGGAAGTTTTTAAGAAGAGACTGGACAGCCATTTGTCCGAAATGGTATAGGGTTTCCTGCCTGAGTGGGGGGTTGGACTAGATGACCCCCAAGGTCCCTTCCAACTTTATTATTATTATTATTATTATTATTATTATTATTATTATTATTATTATTATTATTATTATTATTATATTGGGGGTAATCCAATCTATTGTCTGTATGTGCCATTTCTGAGAACAATTCAGGAATGATAGCTAATGCAAAATTTAAGTGGCTAGATTACTAAATGAATCCTGGTTTATGATACACATCTCGCCTATTTTAAAACAAGTATTATCCATTGATTGCATCTACATGCTACTTTTTCTCCAGCTGTGTGGACGGTTCTTTCCATGTCCATTTTGTTGTCACAACAATCATGAAGTAGGCTAGGCTGAGAAGTAGCAACTGAGCCAAAACCATCCCAAATGAGCTGCATAGCTGATATGAATCTGAATCTCAGTCTCCTCAGGTTTACTTGAACCTTAATCCAGAGGCATCCAACTTTTTCCGTGCAGAGGACTACATCTGGACTATAAGTTGTTGTAGCAGTTTCAGAGTTTTATTCTGCGAACAGAACTAAAACTACTTTTGATTTACATGTCATTAAAATGCATGTAGTTATGAACATAGTTGTGTGTTGTTATTTTCATGTATATCTCACCTTTCTTATAAGATGCTGAAGACAATGTGCCCAGCATGACTCTTCATTAGATCTTCATGGCAACAATGCTATGTGGCAAATGGTGATGTGAGAGAGTCACTGGCTCATATGTATACAAGGGAGAGATATCACAATGTCATGATTTAATCATATCATTTACATGATGATGTAATGAGCCATTGTGTTGCCATTTTGATGTCATAGTGGCTTGTTATGGAACCTACTGCCATTGAGGCCCATGGCTGAATGGAGATACACATCCATACAGACATATAGATAGATGGACCCACATACTCCCCCCACACACATATCTTTATAGATCAAACACAAGAATGGGGATATAACCCTGAGCTTACCTGCTCTTAATCCAAAACTGTAGCCACTATTGTACGTTGTAGGTTTTCTTTCCTTTTCCCGTACTGAAAAATAAAATCTTCTAGCTTTTTTATGTTTCTAAGGAATATATACATATCTTTTGAGACTCAGATATGGCCTTGGAATGTCAAGGTTATATATTTCTGCTCTAAACAATACTACTCCATTACCTGTTTTCAATTCATGTCCTACATCAAGGTTTCCCAACACAATTTTAACCTGTAAACATTCTAAATAGTCTATAACCAGATAACCCTAAGAATCAACTCTCCATCACTGACATAGCTGTTATTCAGATCTTCATCAAAGCCTCCACCTCATCCTTCTTCTTTGGAAGATAGAAAAACACAACAAAGTCATTTCAGTTGTCATTCTGGAACCAATGGCTTATTTGATGTCCCAAAGAGACCTTTTAAATAAGTTAATCAGTGTTCAGTTAGGAGGGATAATAATATGTGCATACGTGTTGGAGTGGGGTTTGTGTTGTTGTTTTTGATGACCTTTTTCTTTTTTAAAGTTTTGGTTCTTTGTGTTGGGTTTGGGTTTTTTTTCCCTTTTGGTTTTTTTGGGGGGAGTTTTGCATTTTGTATTTTAACTTTATCTTGAATAATATGTATGTATGTATGTATGTATGTATGTATGTATGTATGTATGTATGTATAACCTTTTAGATAGATAACCTTTATTGTCATTTTTTACTGTGGGCACAATGGCACACATTAAAAATGAAATTTAGTTGCTTGCTCTCAAAGTGTGAACATGCACAACACATTTAAACATACTATGTACAACATATGTATAGACCTACACCCTTATATATAAGTAACATATAAATATTAATCACTGTTTTAAGTTTCAAAGCACTGTTTCCAACCTATTTTAGTGTGTTTTTCTATTGCTTTGCTTTTATTTGGGTGCTTTGTATTTATTGCTGTATGTTAACCTTTCATGTTAACCAGGCTACTGAGATTTGAATTTTAAAGGGGGTGGATAGTGCAAGTAGTGACAATGAAATAGTAGTCCAGCATATTGATTGATTATGCGCCAAATCATTTTCAACTCCTAGGGAGTACATAGATAATGTTTCTCCATGAGAATGTATCCCTAACCTGTTCTTTCAGGTATTCCAGTTGTTCACCATTTCCCTTCCAAAAAGGTACAATACAGTAATGGAAGGACATGATTGGGAACTTAGCATAAGAGAGCTAAGAACTCCTGGAAATCATTACTTCCAGATTCTCCTCCATGCAACAGTTGTGTATTGGAAATAAGATTGGCTTAACATTGCATTCTAAATGCAAATAAAGAATCACATGTTTAAATGGGTGTTGGTAAACTTTAATGGTTTGCTCTTTATAAAATTGAAAGGTGTCAATTAAATGACTTATTTACACTATGTAATAAAATATACAAACCACCTACAGATCTTCATTTGCTGTTCGTATGAGAAAGTTTCACTCTGCTGACTCCTGTTTTGGTTTTTATGTTTATTTCTTACCGTACGAAATACTGAATCCTCTTTCTCCTACTTATTGATCCATTTCATTTGCCAGCTTAGTTGATTAGATCCTTTTTTAAATCTGATGTTCTATATCCAGCAATGGTCATTCATATCACCAGGAAACTCAGTCATCTCCTCCATGCCTACCATCCCCTAATTTCCCCCCAGCTTTCGTAAGCAGAAAATATCCCTTATGAATATAGATGATATGATTATTATTTACATCCCGGTTCTCATCTATGAGTTCAAAGCGGTATGTCCAATTTCCCAATATTTTATCCTTCTATAACATCCACAGAGGTAGGTTAGGCTGAGGGACAACAACTAGCACTCTGTAACTTCAACAGGAGAGGCCCTAACGCTGGATTTCTGCCAAAATTTGGTATCAGGAACTCCATATCTCTTGAAGCTAAATATTCTAGTGAAGAGGAATGAAGCCCTCCCCCCAAACAAAAACCTGGATGAATATATCAGGCCATGAGATAAAGCACTTCAATTATAAATTGACAATGTCAACTTCTTATAAAGAAAATTTATATAAAATGTTTTATGGATGGCACTCGCCACCAGCAAGATTAGCAAAAATGTTTAAAAATATGTCAGATAGATGTTGGAAATGTAAACATAACTCAGGCACGTGCTATCATGTTTCGTGGACATGTCATAAAGCAAAGAATTATTGGAAAAAGATACACACTTAGTTAGAAAAGATGTTGGGAGAATATGTAGATTTTAAACCTGAACTTTTTTTATTAGGTATAAGGCCAGAAAAGATTAACAAACAAAGCCTATATTTGATCCTACACGTCACAACAGCAGCGAGAATAATATTTGCGCAATATTGGAAAAATGAAGGAGTACCACCCAATGAAGAAATAATCAAAAAAATATTGAATGTGCAGAGATGGACAGATTGACTATGAGACTGAAAGAAAAAGAAGAAACAGAATATTATCAAATTTGGGACTTACTTCACCGATGGTTAGAGGAAAGAATAAAGGATTAGGAATTAAATATGTATTAGCGTATTTAAACTCAGACAGCACGTTTGTTGAAAAATTATTATTATATGTATGGAAAAAACTAATAAAATCTTATAAATAAATTAAAAAAAGAGAGATAAAGCACTTCAAGATCATTCACTTTCATTTCTCATTATCTTCAGGGTACTTTTCTACATGGTAGACAAAGAGACACAAAGGACAATAGGACTTCTGTTTCACTGGAGATGGAATGCATCTTCATATACAGGTAGTCCTTGACGTACAACACCATTGAACTCAAAATTTCTATTCTTAAGTGAGACATTTGTTAAGTGAGTTTGTCCCCATTTTACAACATTTCTTGCCCAGATGTTAAGTGAATCACTGCAGTTGATAAGTTAGTAACCCGGTTGTTAAGTGAATCTGGCTTCCCCATTGATTTTGCTTGCCAGAAGGTCACAAAAGGTGACCATGTGACCGTGGGACACTGCAACAGTCATAAGTATGAACCAGTTGCCAAGCATCTGAATTTTGATCACATGACCATGGTCAGGGATAGGCAACCTTGGCTCTTTTATGACTTGTGGACTTCAACTCCCAGAATTCCTGAGCCAGCATGGCTGACTCAGGAATTCTGGGAGTTGAAGTCCACAAGTCATAAAAGAGCCAAGGTTGCCTACCCGTGACCATGCGGATGCTTCAAAGGTAAGTGTGAAAAATGGTCATAAGTCACTTTTTTCAGTGCCGTTGTAACTTTGAATGGTCACTAAACGAACTGTTGTAAATCGAAGACTATCTGTATAAAGGTAGGGGTCATATAAAGGTGGGAGAGCCAATAAAAGCCCCTTTTCTCCATAAAGAAGCCCAATAATGGGATTCAATGACCATGCAAATACTGGTTGGGCTATCTGGTGTTGTTAGGAATAATAATTCAGCAATGTCTGAAGGACAACAAGAAATTAAAGCCACTGTGTCCTTCCTAAAAATGCTTGTCTTGGATTATTACTTTTAAGAGTACAAGTTTAGATTTATAATACAGAGGCAGATGAATTTTTTTCCCCTCCTTTACCTCAATTCCTTGTATCCAGAATTGGGTGCCTTCTCTTAGCATATAAAGATTAGTTATCCATCCAGAGCAAGTGCTCGAGCCTCATACTGAGAGAGAGAGAGAGAGAGAGAGAGAGAGAGAGAGAGAGAGAGAGAGAGAGAGAGAGAGAGAGAGAGAGAGAGAGAACCAAATCTGGATCTATGCCCAGCAGGTCCCTGTGCAATCTGGGAGCCACACCCAGCACTGAGCTCAGTTCTGTCATCACATCTGCCATTGCCTGTGGGTGGTTTTCGCTGCTTGCAGCATCCTTTACTTGACTCGCATGTTCTGCCTCTTAACAGATGAGAAACTGGAGCTAGCAGGCTTTCCCAGAAACAACCTGATTGTGGGCTGAGCACTAGCAGATGCTTATTTTCTCCAATGACTCTCATGCTCTGCAGGTGACCAGTGATGTGCTGAGTCAGCATTCGGAATATCTTCGGTCCAGACAACAAGTGTATCCACCATCTGTGCTGATATTGCTAGCCAAATAAATATGCCAACAGAATCATAGGGTGGGAGAAAGATAGCTTCTATCCGATACTACCTTCTTCCCTCTCTTTCTCCCTCCCTCCTTTTTATTAGATATACAGTAGATACTCCATAGCTCCAAAGCAACTCTGTGGGACCTAACTGGATCTCTATTTATATTGATAACCTATTCAGAAGTTAAGGAGAAATATCTTGCACACTTCTTTTACAAGATCTTATTTAATTGCTGTGTGGTCTGCAACCATTTACGTATGGAAAAGTTCATCTTCATGCTAAGAAAAAAAATATCACAAGCTAAGTTTTGTAAATCCAATTTCTGTTCAGTGAAAACCCCTAGAATAGTTAGCAACAGTTGGCATATCCCATGTACTATGAAATTTGTTGCCCTGAATTCCAAATCTTAAAGGTAAACCTAGGCTGAAGTTGAACACAGATTCGCTTAATGACTGCTGCAAAAGTTGTAAAATTGGTCATGTGATGATCTACTTAGCTTATAACCGTAATTACGGGCTCAGCTACAGTTGCAAGTTGAGAACTACCTGTAAAGGCACTTCAAATGTATGTTGGGAATGTGAATATGAAGGAAAATGTTATTATGCTTAGTGGACATATAAAAAAGTTAATCCAACTGGATTTTAAAGATCCATATTCAATTGAAGTTGGAACTTTTCCTTTAGACTTTATTAGGATTAATGGATAAACAATTAGAAAAAGCATGGGAGATTTCAATATATAATGACAGCAGCAAGATTACTATATGCACAGAAAGGAAAAGATTCAACACTGTCTACTATGGAGGAACAGTTGTTGAAGCTGACAGATTTTGCTGAAATGGATAAATTGACCTTTGATTAGAGAAAAGGCATTATCTACATTTATTTGCTGGTTATAAACCTCTTGTGGATCTTTTATGTAAAAATAAAAAATTGAAATAACTTTAATGATTAGACAGGAGAAATTATAGAAATAAAGGTAATATGATGTAACTTTAGAGAGAGAAGTCAAAATATATTTATACTTGTAACTGTGTGAAGAATATCAGAAGCTATACTTTTTTGTTTCTTTTCTATTTTTTTAAACTTTTTCCTTTTCTAGCATTCTCTCTCTCTCTCTCTCTCTCTCTCTCTCTCTCTCTCTCTCTCTCTCTCTCTCTCTCTCTCTCTCTCTCTGCTAGTTTGTGGTAGCTTTTATCTTCTTGTTCTAAATTTTAATAAAAATTATAAATACACCAAAGAAATATGGAGCCCTATTCATTTTGGTGTCTTAGATGATTGCCTATTTTACGTATATGCCTGAGCCATCCCTGCTTCTGTTAATAGTTTATAATTTCTATAAATCTAGTTCATTTGTAATATTTCTTCTCCTGTCTCTGTCCTGAAGGCCATCTTTATTCTGAAAAAAACAGAAGTTTATTTAATTTGAATGGGTTTACATTACACACATATTTTTGCCCATCAGAACTTTATTTATAGCATGACAATATAGTAATTACATATTGGGACATATTTCTTTTGGATTGTCCCATGTTATGATTGCTAGAATCAGTTCTTTAATGAAGAATGCAGTTTTCTGACTATCATGAGTTCTTGATCTACAAATCCTATCTACAGTATTGATTTACCTCTTGATCCTGGCTTCTCTTAGCTTCTCCTGTTTATATGGACAAAAACACTAGTAAGAAATCCAGAATTCTGGGAGTATGATCTATTATATTATTATATATATCCAGGGCATTTTTTGTCATAGAACGCCCAGAACGGAGTTCTGGCACCTTTTTTGGATGGAACCTTGTAGGGTAGGCAAGGCGGGTTGTATGACGTGTGAGTTCCGGCACCTTTTTTTTTTTTTTTTTTTACAAAAAAAGCACTGTATATATCATAATATATATAATATTATATATTACATGAGAAGAAATCCTGGATTCCAGATGAGGAATTGCCAATTATATGGGATGATGGAAGGCATATGTTGGCAATATCTGAATATCTGTAGAGTTGCTGCTTCTCTCCTAGAGATTTCTGTACTGACATTTGTTTTGAGAGGTAGGAATTGGACCACATGATCTGGGTGAAGTGTACCTCAGCTCATAACTTAGAATTATGTCTAGCAGTAATTCTAAGTCGGGGTTGTTCATTAACCTACTTTCTGCTTTGGTATGAAGAATAATTAATTAGAGGGCATTAAATCATACCTGGCCCCCCAGCAACTGTTTCAACCTGCCCTGGGTGATAATCCACAGCTCTTCCAAGTATATTCCAATGATCTCTTTAATCCAATCACATATTTTATCCATTGACTCCTATTCTTTTGCCTCCCTCAGCCTTGCCAAGCATAATTGCTTTTCTAATCTATCACTGCTTGCTTCCCATAACCAAAGTATGTGACTCTCTGTGTGGTGATCATCACCTCAAGAGAACTGTCAGTATTTCATTAAGACATTAATTGGATCTTCCCGCAATCCACACTATTCTTAGTAACTGTCTCCAGATTCATAATTTGAAGGTATCTATAGGAAGCCCTCAATTTACGACCTGTCTCTTAGTAACTGTTTGAAGTTATGACGTATCTCCACAAGGTATTTATGATCCAGTTCCAAAGTTCTGACAGCTGCCCGCCCCTGAAGTGGTGTGACTACATTTTAGGCACACAGCAACCAGACCATGTTTATGGCCATTTGCAACATCCCACAATTTTTTGCTGAAAACCAGCATTTGCTTCCAGGTTTCAGCATAAACACCCTATAGCGAACAATTGGTTCGCTTAATGACTGCAGCTTTTGCTTTATGACCATAGCATTGACTTAGCAATGCTGTGGATATAATTTACTTGGACTTCAGTAAGGCATTTGATAAAGTACATCACAACCTACTACTTGACAAGATAGAAAAATGTGGGGTAGACAGCATCACCACCAGATGGATCCGCAGCTGGCTGACCGGCCGTACTCAGCGAGTGGTCCTCAATGGAACCACATCTACATGGAGGGAAGTGTGTAGTGGGGTGC
>NW_015386759.1:21646-37965 GCF_001527695.2 Protobothrops mucrosquamatus
TATTATTATTATTATTATTATTATTATTATTATTATTATTATTATTATTATTATTATTATTATTATAAACTTAATGAAAAAGATTGTGAAATTGAGTTCATCACATGGATGACCTGCTTTACAAGCATCATAGCATATGACCATAAGAGGCAGGCTTCATTATGATCGTAAGTTGAGGACTACCTGTATTTTCTTTCTCTTGTTCTTTCTCATTGTTCTGCTTTGATGGCCATGCATTCTCATTAAAAAACAAAACAAAACACTGCTTTCTGATAAGAAAAGTCAGATTGGCAAAAATTTTCCAAATATAAAGAAAGAACCTTCACCCATTAGTCTGATGCAAATTAGGCTGCGTTTAAAGTTTCCAGGGAAAAGTTATAAACCATTTGATGTAAAAGAGAAGAATGCTGTCGTCATCTTTAATGATTGTGAGGTAGAGATACTTTGGGCAAATGCAGCAGACTTATAGAATGATTGTATGGCAGTCTGTTACTGAAAATAATGTATCCATTCATTTTCTTGCTTGATGCTTTTGGTAGTTCAGTCAACATCTGGAAGAGAGTACTGCAAAACATGGCACTTGCTGCCCTCTACAGGATACAATTGGCCTCAACATCTGTTCACTGTTGCTTGCATTTCAATCAGCGAACGTTGCAAAAGGATCTGATCGGTAAAAGTCATACACTGTAAAACAGAGCATGTGAATTTTTCCTTGGTTCTCTGCCAGGAAACAGAAATGTGATCTGGCTCTGCAGCTGGAAGAAGAAAGATGAACCACTTATGAGGAAATGACGAACCATCATTTTTGAAGAAGGAGATTGCATGTTTTGCTGAAATTGTCACTGCGGCAAACCTTCAGGTAAAGGATTTCATTTCTTAAGAAGGTAGTTGGACACCAATTGAACCCTTCCCCAATATGCTTTTCATTGCAAATGTAATTGTAGAGAAGAAGATCTGAGAGAGGAACGTTGTTTAGGCCTCTTCTAGCGAAGAAGTTAAGAAGTGAGAGCAAAAATCTCACTTTCTTTCTTAGCCTGAATTAAGTGACAGCTAATTATTACAGAAGGAAATAGACCTGGATTAAACAGCATGAGTCCAATATCTAAGGATTTAAGCCTGAGTATGATTGGTTAGTGTAGCTCAGTGTATTATGCAAACACAACCAATGGAAGCAACTGGTTAATACAGTAAACACTGCCTTGTTAGCCATGGGTTACCACATTCTGTGACAATTGTCTGAAAGTTATCTTGTTCAGCTCTATATTCTGATGCTGGAAAAATGACTAAACTCCTGTTCCTCCTGGCTTTCTTAATAACCTTACATCTCACAAGAATCTGCCGGTTTTAATTTCCCACCCACGAGGTTAGCCAAAATGGGCCCAAATCTTTCACCTACATGTTGGAAATGTAAAATAGCAATAGGGACCTATTACCACATATGATGGGAATGTCCTAAAGCCCGTGATTATTGAAATAGGATAAGGAAATGGTTGAAAGAAATATTAATGTTAGAGATAGAGCTAAAACCTGAACTCTTCTTATTGGGTATAACCACAGATAAATATGATAAGGGAATAGTCTATTTGATGTTGCACATCTTGACTGCTGCTAGACTGGCTTTTGCACAAAAATGGAAGAACAAAGAAACTCCCACAGATGAAGAGATACTGCATAAAATACTATCTTGTGCTGAAATGGACAGGCTTACGATGGAATTGAAAGATAAAAGCGGATCAGAATATTTTGAAATCTGGGATAAATTGTACCATTGGTGGGAATCGAAGAGGACTGTTGGGGTTATAGATTAGCGATAAGATGGAAATATATATATTCTTAGGTTAGCAAATAGAGAAAATGTACGAAGTATTGTATAAAAAGTTTATATATATTTACAGAGATAAAGAATTGAATGTAAGAGGAGAAATAATTTGATAGAAATGTTCAAACTGGAATGTTACGTCATGTCCAATGTTTTCTTTTTTTAAAATTGTATTATAAATAAAAAACTTTTTTAAAAAAGAATCTGCCAGTTTTAGCTACAGAAAAGAGCATACAAGACAGCTGAAACACTAATTATATTCTTCTCCTGGTTTTTCCCAAGACTTGGATAATTGTTGCCAAATCCAACTGGTTCCAAGAAGGTTGCAATTGATCTACTAGGTGTAGTTGTGCAAATGTGTTCCTCATTAGCTGGACATCAAGAAGTACTGCCAAGCCCAAATCTGCTCTTTCTGGGGTAATACAACCTCATTCAACAGAGGCTTCACCTCAGTCCTCAAATCCAGTTTACTCCTTATTGCAGTGCTTCTACTGTATCTTCTCTGTTTTCTCTTAGCCAGGTTATTATCAAAATTAGGCAATACAGATAGTTCTCGACTTACAACAGTTTATTTAGTGACCATTCAAAATGACAATGGCACTGCAAAAAGTGACTTGTAACTATTTTTCACACTTACAACCTTTGCAGCATCCCCAGGGTCACGTGAACAAAATTCAGATGCTTGGCAACTGGTTCATGCTTATGACCATGGCTGTGTCCCAAGGTCACGTGATCACCTTTCGCAACATTTTGACAAACAAAGTCAATGGGGAAGCCAAATTCACTTAACAACCGTGTTACTAACTGAACAACTGCAGTGATTCACTTAACAACTGTGGCAAGAAGGGGGGTAAAATGGGGCAAAGCTCACTTAACAAATGTCTCACTTAACAACAGAAATGTTGGGCTCAATTGTGGTCATAAGTTGAGGACTACCTGTACCGCATTCGGGGGTATTGTTTCCTGGAATTAAATGGAGGGGAGCAGTAGAGCTGATCATGAATATCTTCCTAGTAGTTTCATGTTAAACAGAACTTTGTAGGGTTTGTCACTAGGAACCCTTGGAGTGCTGATGACTGAATAGGACTCACATTAAAAGAACTTAGGGAGCTAAACTATTGTACTGTGCACACGTTGTGCAGACTGATGCATCTATGGAACAGATGACAATCCTGGCTAAAGAGGATGAAAAGAGAAGAAGAGGTCAATAGTGCACGAGGTAAATAGATGAAACTTATTTATTAGATTTATTGAAATACTGGAAGATTCAGGAATGCACTTTCAAGATTTCCATAATGCCACAAGAGCTAGAACAGCTTGGAGAGCATTCATCCCTGGCATTTTCAAGAGTCAGCTATGAATTAACTTGGCAATTAAGGAGCAAAAGTGTTCAAGGGGAATGTTCCAGTCGCCTTAATCAGGTGTTCCGAAAAGTGCTTAGCATGTGAGTGCACCAGTTCATTCCTGTCCCTCCCAGATACTGTTACTCAAATGAAGTCCACTTCCTGCAGACATTTGTGCATTTAGAGTGAATGTCTCCAGGGGAGGAGCCAACAACCCATAGTTATTAGCACAACATTCATGATAAAAGCAGACATTCTGAAGAAGAATTTACCTCTGAAGCAACACTGGGGATGGGTGGGGCATTGCTGGAGTGCTCTGTTTTTTTTAAAGATTGAATAGGGCTTTTGTAACTGAGACTCCTGGTTCATCATGAAAGGAAAATTGGGATCCAAACCCACTTACTGTGTTTATGGCTTTCAGTAACACTTCATCAAGTTTATTTAGAGAAACACGATGACTTTGCCCAAGCAACTAAAACTTGGAAGAATACCTAATGCATACATTCAGGGAATAATTTTTCCCTCTAAGTGTCAATTAGTGTCAGTTTGACTTCCACCATTTTTCAACAGGGACAAGACAAATGTAGAAGATATTGCAGTGCCATGTTTTGCGTGTAAGCTACAATTCCAGGAATAAAAGGCTGACCAACCCGATCATTTTCAAGGAACAGATGAGGCTTCTCAAACACTACAGTATTTATACTTGGGCTGGTTGCATAGTCAGCCAGATATTTAGACTGGATTTAGCATTTTTATCCACCTACTGATAGGCAGACGCTATTTGATGATGTTAAAGATATCATGGCAAGATGTATGCTATTCCAAATAAAGCTGCCTTTTGCGGTTGACTGAGTTTTGGCTTTAAGATCTTCTTCACTTTCATGATGTATTCACATCTTATTTTCTTTTTTACTTCAGTATGTTTGGAATTGTCAGCTTGAAGGGTGCCCAGATATTTGTAGTGAACTTCTCCATCCAGACTCCTGGTGTTATTTCCATAGGACATCTTGATCCTTTCAGTTTTCATTACTTTATCATATTGAGATTAAGGGTGACACATTTATCCAATCCAAACTTCCTTGCAATATCTTGGCTGTATATACGGATAGTATTGAGTGGCAATTCTATTTCAAGTGGTATTTTTTCCATATAGCTAGATTGTACATGTAAAGGAGGAGAGATAGCATAGCAGATGTTTTTGATGATTGGTAGCCATGGCTGTATTGTTGACAGATGAATCAATGCAATTGTAAACAGTAGTGATGATAATGAGTTTCCTTGAAAGATTCCTCTGTTGATATTGTCTATTACCATTGACCAGCAACTGTGTATCATGGTTCCGATAGATGAAACCCATCAAAAGAACTCTTTCTTAAAGAACATTTTATTCAGGAAACAAAGTATCGGCACTACATAATTGAACTCAAAACTAAATTCCCTTCCCACGGATACAAAGTAACAAATTGCAATTCCCACCTCCAATACGCAGTCATAAATCACATTCTCCAATTAGCCTGAAATGAGGGCTTTCTCTCCAGCTCCTCAGCCCGCCAAACTGTTATCAGTTTGTTCTTGAGTTTCCACAGAGCAGCGTTATTATTATGGCTAGCTGAGCATTCATCCCAACCCCACTTCTGCACCTGATTTCTGAATGGAAGAAAAAGCATGTTAAAAGCAAAGTGGAGATGGCTGCAATTTTCATCAGTTGTCAGAGTGGGAACATTCAATGTTTACAGCGTTGACACTGCGTCTTCTAGTAGTGTGCCATTGATCTTTGCACAAAGCTTCTGACGTTTCTACTGACTTCAGTTATTTCTAGGCATTTGATTATGTAATCATATGATAGGGAGTCAAATGCCTTCTTGAAACCAATCCAAGCTACATTCAAGTTGATCTTCCTTCTCTTGCAATTTTAAAAGAAATCTTGTCTATTAAAAGCTGATATTTTTTTCTTTCCTATTTAGGCAGTTTCTTTTCTGTTCAGATGGAAAGGGCTTGCTTTCAAATAGATGTTGTTGGACTGCATCAGCTCCAACACCAATTAGCAATTTGAAAGTTGTTGGTAAGCAGGTAATTGACCTGTAGTTGCCTGGTACTGCCTCTTTTGTTGGATCTTTCATTATCAGGTAAGTTTTATCAGATGTTAATCAATTTTCAATTTCACCTCCTTGCAGTATGTTACTAAACTACTTGGTAATGAGTGGGTGTAGGCCAGTCAGATGTTTCAACCAAAAAACAGGCAGTTCATCTTCGCCAGGTTCTGGTCAATTCTGATCTTCCTTGTCCTTTTCTCGACCATTTCTGCTATTATTTCAAGTTTTTTTCATTTCTGTTTATTTTTCCCCCTTCTCCACCTTCTTTAGCCAAGCTTCATTCTTATATTTCTTTGGATTGTCCCATAGCTGTGCCCAGAATTGCACTGGGTTTTTCTTGGGGGGGGGGGGTCAGGTGTTGGCTGGTTCATTGCAATCTCTCCATTGATGGATTGGTAGAAATGAGAGAGAGTGATTGGCCCAAAGTCACCCAGCCGACTTTAATGCCTGAGGTAGGCCTCCTGGTGCCTGGTGTTTAACCACTTTTCTTTATCCAGAGCATCCTTTCCTTATCCAGAGCAATGGAGCAGCCTTCTTCTAATCTGCCACTCTCCAAATATGCCACAATTGCGACTCCCGCTGCCTAGGAGCCAGTGGTGGGATTCAGCTGGTTCACACCACTTCGGCAGAACCGGTAGCTAATTTTTTGTTGCCCAGGCCCAGAATGGACTTCTGGAAGCGGCATCCACACAGAGAACCGGTTGTTCACATATTTGAATCCCACCACTGCTAGGAGCTGCTGCACCTGAGCAGGGCCACCACCAAGAAAAGTGGCAGTAACTAGCCAGGTGCACTACGCAAGTCAAGCCTAGCTCCTTGTTCTTCCCTAGTTGTAAAAGAAAGAAGGAAAATGGATCAGAGAGGATACCCTCAGGCCAACAGTAATGGCACTCCAGCTGCTCTTTGGTTCAGGAATATAAATCATTTCTGCTAGAGCTAGACTTGGCACCTGCATACAAATCTCTTTTTTTAGGCCATCTTACTTAAAATGATTTCCCCAACCTGGTATCCTCCATCTGTTCTGGACGTTTATTTCTATTATTACTAGATAACATGGCCAAAGACTGTGGTAGCAGGGTGATGACTGGAACTGAAGCACTGCACAACACATTGTGGCACATCTGGGCTTCAAAGACTCCAGTGGTCTGCTCGCATAGGAACAGATGTAGCCCAGGTCTGGCATCAGTTTGGTGAAGGCTGTCATGTTGCCTTCGGTAAAAGATTTATCATTTCCTCTCTTTATCTGCCCACTAGAAGGCAATAAAGAGCCACCGTCCGACTTACAGCTGCAGTGTGAAGCCCAAGACTCTTCTGCTTTTCTCTTCTTGTCCCCCAAGAAAACAGGGATTGTCATGTTCAGACAAAGGACCAACACTCTACCCTCCAGCTGAAAATAAGTGCAGAAAAGATTTTCCACCTCTTCTCTTTGGGAGAAGTAGGATTAAGGGCAAAGCAGTTTCCCTAAGATGGCACAGGAAGGGTCAAAGGAGATAAACTTTGATGGTGCTGCTGGCTGCTCCTGTGTAGCCCTTTTGCCCATTGCAAAGCAAAGTCAAATGCCACGTTGTGTATATTTGTGTATAAAGGGTAAGCAAACACGCACTGTTGTGTTGCAGGTGATGCAAAATAAAACCTGCTCTTGGGCAAGGCTAGAGATGGGTTGCGTGTCTTGTCCTCACTGCTCCTTATGCAAGTAGGGGGCCAAACAACCTCGCTTCCCAGAAAGGCAGAAACTGTCCTTACCCTCTGCCCACGAGGAAATCACACATTTCCCCACAATCATCTGTTCTTGCATGTCAAGCATCAGGACAGAAGTTGATAAGCAAACTTTCCGTTGAGATTTAAAACGTTATAGCAATGAGCTGCATATCTTGTGCAACAACATGAGACATTGTCATTATGGTAAATAAAAACATCATCATAGAGGCAATTAATTACCAAGAGGGGGGTGATGTGGAGCTGCTGTCCTCCATAGCAGATCTGCCCTTTGGAATGGCCTCCCACTTGAAATCAAACTTGTCCCTTCCTTAATTTTGTTCATCATGTTTGAAAATGAATAACAGAATAACAGAGTTGGAAGGGACCTTGGAGATCTTCTAGTCCAACTTGCTGCTCAAGCAGGAGACCCCATACCATTTCAGACAAATGGCTGTTCAGTCTCTTCTTAACAGCCTCCAGTGCTGGAGCACCCACAACTTCTGGAGGCAAGTTATTCCACTGGTTAATTGTCCTCACTGTCAGGAAGTTTCTCCTAGTTCTAGGTTGCTTCTCTCCTTGGTCAGTTTCCATACATTGCTTCTTGTCCTGCCTTCAGATGCTTTGGAGAATAGCTTGACTCCCTCTTCTTTGTGGCAGCCCCTGAGATATTGGAAGGCTGCTATCATGTTCCCCCTTGTCCTTCTCTTCATTAAACTAGACATATCCAATTCCAGCAACTGTTCTTCATAAGTTTTAGCATTTAGCATGTCATGTAATTTGGTTATATTGTTGAGGTTTGTTTATTAGGGTCTGATCTAACATTTCATTTTATCTATACTAAGGGCTTTTAAAATAAATTTATATGAGGGTGAAGGTTCATTCTCCGAGCTTGTGGGTTGGTTTCCAAACGTTTCGTTACCAGGCTAGGTAACATCTTCAGCGGCGTTAAAGGGATATCAGTGCTCTTTTGTTTATAAGGGCACTGACCCTGACATCCCCTAAACTCCACTGAAGATGTTACCTAGCCTGGTAACGAAACATTTGGAAACCAACCTACAAGCTCGGAGAACGAATCTTCACCCTCATCCTACACCCGAGCTATAGATATTCGCCAATATGTTTATATCTCTATTTAAATACTTAACATAATTGTTTTGCCAGCTACTGGGCATCCAATGAGGTAAAAATAGAATAAATATGTATAAACATTCCTGTACACAGAGATAACACACTTTTCGCTACACATTATTTTGCAGGTAACAAGTTGCAGTCCCTAGGCTGCCATCTTACGTACTAGCTTTCCTCACCCGGCACCTTCCAGGTGTTTTAGATGTCAGCTCCATAATTTCCATTCACTGTCTGGGAATCAGGGAGATTATAATCCAACACTGCCCCATTGAGGAAAGTTGTATATGCAGTTGCTTTTTTTTAGCTCAATGGAAGCTACTTCTATTAGGCATACTTAAATGTTTGAATATCACCAGTTGTTTCTAACCTCAAGACCTGATAGCTCTTTCTTTCAAAAAGCTTGAACGTAAATATAAAAGCACTCTAATTGCAACAGTAACATGTTAATTATCTGTAAGAAATCAAAGGGGAATTAATGTCAAGTCCTACTCATACCAGTGTAGTACTTTTTAAAAAAAAACCCAATCTTTATTGATTTTCAAAAACCAATAATCAAGTTTATTAAATTTCAATGAAAAATATGTTCTTGGCAAGATCTCAAAAGTGATTTGCTACTGCTTGCTTCCTAAGGCTGTGTGAGAAAAAATGGCCCAAAGTCACCCAGCCGACTTTGTGCCTAAGGTGGGACTAGAACTCACGGTTTCCCAGTGTTTAGACTGGTGCCTTAACCCCTACCCCAAAGTGGCTCTCTTACACTATTTAACTTGAGGATATAGACGTCAAGTTTAAAGTAAGTAGTAGCCTCCAAGTTAAAGTAATATAAGTAGGGAAGAACTTTCATTTCTTAAAATATATTTCTAAAAATCTATCTCTATTGCCATTGACAGTGGCTATAGAACTGCACTAGCACCCATTAGTGTAAGTTTTGGAAGTCAGTGAAACTTCATCTGGGCTGATCTTTGATCAATGGTAGTTATCTTAAACAGGCAAGTTAATATTAATTCAAATATTGAATTGCCTGTGAAGATAAATGTAGACAAATATATATAGAAGGAATTTTTCAAATATCCCAAAGGATACCGTAGTGCCAAATGTCATTCAGAGTTCTAGGGGAATGTAATAGTCTGTCTACTCCTCTGTCTATTCTATTAATTATATACATTATGGCAAAAGTATACCCTTCAGACAACTCTGAAGCCAGATTGAAAAAAAAGGCAGCTTTTTGCAAAATGCAGAGAGCCACAGAGATGATCTTGGATAAACAGTGGTGACAGCTACAAAAATGTACTTTAAGCCTAGGAAACAGAAAACATTAGAAAGAACATAAAATATAGAATAATTGGGTTGGGAGGAATCTTGGAGGTTTTCTAGTCAACCCCCTGCTTTGAGCAGGAGATCCTATATCATTCCAGACAAGTGGATGTCCAATCTCTTCTTGAAAGCCTCCAGTGATGGAGCACTCACAACTTCCGTAGATAAGCTATTCCACTGATTAATTTTTCTCACTGACAGGAAATTTCTCCTTAGTTCTAGATTGGATTTCTCTTTAATGATCTTCCACCTGTTCTCTCTTACCGTGCCCTCAGGTGCTTTGGAGAATAGAACCATAGAATCATAGAGTCATAGGGAGGTCTTCTAGTCCAATCCTCTGTTTAAGGTAGGAGCTTTATACCATCCTGGTTGTCTATTTTTGAAAACCTCCAGTGATGAAACACCCACAACCCCAGAAGGCAAGTGATTCCACTGATTAATTGCTCTCACTATCAGAAAATTTCTTCTTACTTATAGGTTGGATTTCTCTTTAACAAGCTTCCACCCATTATTTCTTGTTCTGCCCTCTGGTATTCTAGAGAATAAGTCAATCCAGTGATTAAAGGCACTGAGCTTATCAGCTGGACAGCTAACAGCCCAGATTCAAGAATCAAGTGCCAAATGGGGTGAAGCTCCCATTCCTGCCCCAGCTCCTGCCCACTTAGCAATTTGAAAACATGCAAATGCAAGTAAATTAATAGGTACTAATTTGGTGGGTAATAGCATACTGTGTTCCTTTGGTGTATAGTCATGCTAGCTACATGATCACAGAAAATGTCTTCAGACAACTCTGGCTCCCTCAGTCAAGAAACAAAGATGAGCACCATGCCCTAAAGTCGGACACGACTGAACTAGGAAAGCTTTGCCTTTTTCTTCTTTGTGACAGCCCCTCAAGTACTGGAAAGCAGATATCATGTCACTCCTAATCCTTCTCTTTGATAGGCTAGGCCAGAGGTAGGCAACCTTGGCTCTTTTATGACTCGTGGACTTCAACTCCCAGAATTCCTGAGCCAGCCATGCTGAGGGGAAAGAGAAAGGTTTCCAAGCTGAGCCATGCTGGCTCAGCAATTTTGGGAGTTGAAGTCCACGAGTCATAAAGGAGCCAAGGTTGCCTACCCCTGGGCTAGACATACCTAACTCCCTCAAGCATTCATCATGTGATTTAACCTCCAGACCCTTTATCATCTTTGTTGCTCTTCTCCACACACTTTCCAGGGTCTCAACATTCTTTGTTGTAATGTGGTAACCAGAATTGGATTCAGTATTCCGGTGCAGTGTAAAGCTGTACTACCACTTATCATTGTCTTGATGCTATCCCTCTGCTGGTATGTGGTTGTCCACTAGGATATCACAGGTTGTTCTGGCGGACAACCAATCAAGTACACTGGCTCATATTTAACTGGTTGTCCAGTAGGACACCTAAATCCCTCTCCTAGTCACTACTGTTGAGCCAGGTACCATCTATTCTATCTTATTCCACCTGTGCATTTGGCTTTTCTTGCCTTTTCTCATCACTGAATTGCATTTTGTTGGATAGAGCCCAGTGACCGTGTCTGTCAAGATCCTTCTGAATCTTGATAGTCTGAATAAAACTGACTGCATCTGAACTCTCTGGGGAGGGAAGACAAAACATAGTCAGACTTTAGGATTCTTTAGTGTAGCCTCTATTGAAAAGTAGAATTCCAGTCATTATGAAAAAGACTGAAAAGCTGAGACATGAAAACCTGGAGAGATGTCCCCAGTATGTTACTTAGAAAAAAGGCAGATATCAAACAAGTTGATAATTACGTAGGCTAGTAGAGATAAATGATAACATTTTTGATAAGGAATTATAACTCTCTGAAGTCATATCTAGCATAGCCAGTGATGTGGAATGCAGGAATATATAGTTTAGCAGCATATGGAGAACTTATGTTTCCCATGCCTACTCTAGCAGGTTAGAGAACAGTAGACATTAAGGTGATGACTATGCCAAGAAAACCCTTTTCTGTTTCCTTGCTTTACCATCAAGCATGGAAGCTATATTCCTAATAATTGCCAGCCTGGGTAACTCAACATGGACTATTTGTTTGAATTCAGAATAAATCACTTCTTTTTCAGCGTCCCTCTCCTAACTCCCACTCAGCCAGATCCTGCTCGATGCTGCCCTCCAAACCTGGAGGGCATAAGTGGGTTAAAATGACTTCTCCATTTTCTTGCACACTTATCAGCTTAATTTGCCTACCCAGAATTCTGTTTTGGATCACAGTTCTTTGCCCATTACTGATCTGGCACTAAGCAGCAGCATTTTGTGATCTGATAGATCTCCCTGGGAAGAATTAGGAATCTGTGGAATGGATGATTAATCTGAAGGAGGACATGCCCAATGTATTTCCAAAGGTTTTCTCCTTTGGGGGCATTTGTGTAGGGTTTTTTTTTCCCTAAAAGGGAGAGGTAACAAATCAATCAATGACTGCTGTTTAGACTTCCTACAGGGTTTTGTTAAATTGTGAATAAATTCGTGTCTAGACAATTCTATACTTATTAGCTAATTTTAATTAACATTTAACTTTTAATCAGTAAGTTTTATAGTAAGTTATATTTAAAGAAAGCTTTGTGTTGGAAGTTGAAGTGTTCCATTTGTGTGCACATGAACATTTCTAAATGCAAGACTCAATCTGAGCAACTGTTAGTTAGTAGGTTTCTTAACTGTAACAGAAAGAAATGTATTTATAGAAAATTCATTTATCAATTCATTTAGATGAAGCTCAACACTTAGCTAGATCCTACCAGGAGGAGATTTAAAGAGCAAGGTGTTCTTTGTTTGTGCATGCCTGCCTGTGGAAAAACAGCAAAAGGGACCTGGCTTCAAAATAGCAATGTCTTAGCAAAGAGTAGGCAGATGGATAGACAAAGGAGGTGACATAGAGTAAATATTCATTTCTCTCCCATTGTTCCCTGGTGAACAGGAAGCCATGACTTGCTAGATTTCAGTGCCATTAATTTAGATCTCCAACAGCTCACACCATATACAGGACCACAAGCTAACCACCCACATTTTATTTTAATTTTATTTTGCAAATTCAATCCACATGGTTAGTTTATGGCTGATTATAATATGTGAATCCTCACAATTTGGTTAAGTAAATCATGCTTCAGTTATTTAGGGAAAGCAAGTTGTGCAAACACAGCCTGTATGAATCCTATATGTAGGTTTGGCAGATTTGTTTTTTTGTTTTTTTAAAACATATATTACAACCCGATGTGAGCTGAAACTTTAAAAAAATTACTTCCTTGTCTCAATGAACATCAGATTACATCCGGTTTTTTCACTGTTTCCCTACCTCGTGGTGCAATTAATGGGGGAAGGGAATACAGGTAGTCCTTGACGGCCAACCCCAAATTTGTGTTGCTAAGCGAGATAGTTCAGTGAGTTCTGCCCCATTTTACAACCTTTCCTGTCACAGTTGTTAAGTGAATCACTGCAGTTGGTACGTTAGTAACACGGTTGTTAAGTGAATCTGGCTTCCACATTGACTTTGCTTGTCAGAAGGTCGCAAAAGGGGATCACATGACCCCCTGGGACACGGCAACCATTTTAAATATGAACTGGTTGCCAAGCGCCCGAATTTTGATCACATGATCATGGGGATTCTGCAATGGTTGTTAAGTGTGAAAAATGGTCGTAAGTCACTTTCTTTCAGTGCCATTGCAACTTCGAACAGTCACTAAACAAATGGTTGTGAGTTGAGGACTACCTGTAGTGAGAAAACACGTGAGACATGAATCTCCAGAAATATTTATTCCTTGCATCATTTATTCTGTCGATCACTAGGGGGCATGAAGAGTCGATAACACATTTCTCAGAGATGGAAACTTTCTATTGGAATATGTAACTTTTTAAGATAAACTGTACTTTCAGACCTTAAGCACCTGTCTCTGGCTTCCTTTAATTAGCTTTGTTTGACTTGTACACAGATGCTTTTCTAAATATGTACTCAGTGGATGTACTAGGGTTATCTCAATATTTTCCCTCTAAGATACCCTTTCTTTCTCTTCTTTCACTGACCGATTGCAAATTGCACCTGTCCTTTTCTCTGAAACCCAGAAGCCATTTTTTTTACTACCATCCAAACTAAGGACAGGTCGACCATTTCCAACCCCCATCTTTCAAATGCAATTTGAAGAACATCTGGGGTTGTCCTCACTGTCGCCAACCCTGCAAGACTTGAAAACAAAGAGCATTTGGGGAAGACTGGCTGACCAACCGTACTCAGCATGTGGTCCTCAATGGAACCACATCTACATGGAGGGAAGTGTGTAGTGGGCTGCCCCAGGGCTCTGTTCTGGGCCCATGCTCTTCAACATCTTCATCAATGATCTGGATGAGGGGATTGATGGGGAACTCATAAAATTTGCAGACGACACCAAGCTGGCAGGAATAGCCAATGCTATTCCAGAAGATAGGCTTAAGATACAGAGTGATCTTGACAGACTTGAGCACTGGGTGCTATCTAACAAAATGAAATTCAATGGTGAAAAAAGTAAGGTCCTACATTTAGGCAAGAAAAACCAAATGCACAGGTATAGTATAGGTGGTACCTTGCTCAATAGTAGTAACTGTGAGAGGGATCTCGGAGTCCTAGTGGACAATCACTTAAATATAAGCCAGTAGTGTGCTGCAGCTGCCAAAAAAGCCAACACAGTTCTAGGCTGCATTAAAAGAAGGATATAATCAAGATCACGTGCAGTGTTAATACCACTTTACAATGCCTTGGTAACGCCACACGTGGAATACTGCATCCAGTTTTGGTCACCACTTTGTAAAAAAATGTTGAGACTCCAGAAAGAGTACATAGAAGAGCAACAAAGATGATTAGGGGACTGGAGGCTAAAACATATAAGGAACGGTTGCTAGAATTGGGTATGTCTAGTTTAATGAAGAGAAGGATGAGGGGTGACATGATAGCAGTGTTCCAATATCTCAGGGGCTGCCACAAAGAAGAGGGAGTCAAGGTATTCTCCAAAGCACCTGAAGGCAGGACAAGAAGCAATGGATAAAAACTAACCAAGGAGAGAAGCAACCTAGAACTAAGGAGAAATTTTCTGACAGTTAGAACAATTATTCAGTGGAACAACCTGCCTCCAGAAGCGGTGAATGCTCCAACACTGGAAGTTTTTAAGAAGAGACTGGACAGCCATTTGTCTGAAATAGTATAGGGTTTCCTGCCTGAGCAGGGGGTTGGACTAGATGACCTCCAAGGTACCTTCCAACTTTATTATTATTATAGATGTAGTGAATCCTGCAGTGTGCAGGGGGTTGGATTGGATGATTTCCTAGTCCCTTCCGTGATTCTGTGGTTCTATGGTTCTTCAGCATGATTTGAGAACTGCGTTAGTATAAAGAATTTTTTGATCCATCAGTCTGTCTGTCATGATGATGATGATGATAGTGATATTATCTATTTAGTCATGTCTGACTCTTGGTGATTCCATGGATCAAATCTCTCCACATCTGATTTTGCACTGCTTCTTTGACTTTTTCTATGCCTGGTGTCCATTGTGTTCTTTGGTGGCCTGGTTTCCTTTTACTGCTAACTCTTCCCAACATAATTGCATTCTCCAGTGAGATCCTCCTCATGATGTGGCCCAAATAAGTGAGTTTGTTTCGAACATACAGCCAATCAATTTAACTGGGCAATGTTGACTTTAGTATTCTGTGAGGGTGCGTGAATAATGTTTTCCTCTTTGAGCCAGATATTCACTTCTCTCTTTTTTTTTTGCATTTTGCCATGACGTTCTTCTTTTTTGTTGGTTGCAATGTATCCATAGAACATCCCCAAATTTGCTTCCATTAAGTTTTCTCTTCCCAAGCCCCAAACCTCAAGCTCATTCCAGTGCATGAAAATAACTTAAGGCTGGTGGATCTGTGGCCATTCCCAGATTCTGCACCAATTCTCAGCAGGCCAAACAGCCCTTTCAAACCAAAGTAATAGACTCAGTTCCCTTTTGGGAAAGGGGGTGTGAGAAGTCTCACCCCACACAGTCTCTCCTGTCAGTTGGTAAGAAGATCAGGCCTGAGGTTTTAATCCAGTCAAAATCCCCTTTCCCCACTGCCCATCCCTTGGAATCAAAAGCTGCGGGTTTTTGCTCTCAGCCTGTGTTCAGACACATACAAGGACAAGAGGGGGCCCTGTGGGCACCTTATCCAAGACCCCTGTTTATTTTTACCTCTGAGGCCAAGCCCTCTTGCTCCGGCCTGCGGGTCCTTGCCCTCAGGTGTTGCCATGGCACTGGAATGCAGGGCAGAGGTCCTTCCCTGGCGGAAGGGACAGGCAGCTATTTCAGGGAGTATGGACCTTGCCCTCTCTGAGAGTGCCAGAATATGACATAATACATGGCAGTGAGACGCGAGACAAAAGTCCATTGCCAGGTGTGTCTAAGCTGTCTCAGCATTAACAGAATGGGGGGGGGGAAGACCCATCCGACGAAGTACTCAAGGTAGTGTCGGCAGTGATGGCTTCCTGCCGACAAAATCCTTGTGCAAATATTCTTCTTAAACGCCCTGGGAGACCTCTCTCGGCCTCATGGCACAGCTATGTGGGAAATGCAACCTCCAGGCTTGGCCCAAACATGGTTATGATGTCAAGTGTTGTGTTCAAGAAAATCATTAGTAGGGCAGGAGAGAATTATTTGAAATTAATCTAGTCAGGAATGATATGGCTCTGTCAATAATGAACATTTCTTAGAGATGTGTATGTCTATGTTGCTCCTGCTAGCTTGGTACTGATCTTTTCTAAGTGATATGCTTTGCTGATACTTTGGAATTGTGTTTCTATGGCTTGTAGCTTAATTCTGATAGCACATTGTCCACTACATTAGTTTTCCTTCACTGACCTGCAGATACATTAAAACACAATTCCCAGAATTCATGGCCAGTAGTGGTTT